>NW_027467546.1:22500-32500 GCF_046742065.1 Oratosquilla oratoria
CAGGGTAGTGGACAGGATGCAGGGATGACCCGTCATCCAGGAGATGCCAAGAGGAGAGGGAGGGAAGAGGGTGGAGGGGAGTGGAGTATGTAGGGGATGGATTGGGTGGGAGTGGTTTCTATGCCTTTTTCTTTTTGGCCACCTCCCATGTAAGGGGGAAAATGCCTTTGGTATATGTGTGTATGTAAGTATGTATGTATGTATGTATGTATGTATGTATGTATGTATGTATGTATGTATGTATGTATGTATGTATGTATGTATGTATGTATGTATGTATGTATGTATGTATGTATGTATGTATGTATGTATGTATGTATGTATGTATGTATATATATATGTATGTATATATATATGTATGTATGTATGTATGTATGTATGTATGTATGTATGTATAGATGTATGTATATATATATATATATATATATATATATATATATTCATATATACATATATATATATATATGTATATATATATATGTGTGTGTGTGTGTGTGTGTGTGTGTGTGTGTGTGTGTGTGTGTGTGTGTGTGTGTGTGTGTGTGTGTGTGTGTGTGTGTGTGTGTGTGTGTGTGTGTGTGTGTGTGTGTGTGTGTGTGTGTGTGTGTGTGTGTGTGCGTGCGTGCGTGTGTGTGTGTGTGTGTGTGTGTGTGTGTGTGTGTGTGTGTGTGTGTGTGTGTGTGTGTGTGTGTGTGTGTGTGTGTGTGTGTGTGTGTGTGTGTGTGTGTGTGTGTGTGTGTGTGTGTGTGTGTGTGTGTGTGTGTGTGTGTGTGTGTGTGTGTGTGTGTTATTTCTCAATAAATTCTAAGGTATTTTTGTATATGATAATTTTTCATTTGAGTTACCGAAATTGGCAATGTTGCACTAAAGTTGTAGCCCGTAATGATACACTGGCCGTAACGCAGGCAAGATTGTAATTCTTAAGCTTTTCCACCTTTACAAAGACTACATGCAAACCATTTAAGAAGTCAAATAGATACCAAGAAACATGAATATGTACTCTTTATTATACAAAAATGCAAAAATATAGACATATATTTACAAAGAAAAATGTAATGACTATGGAAAATAACTCAAAATGCTAATATATGTATATGTATTGGGCCTCTTCAAAGTCTTGGCAAGTGTGGCAATAACCTGGCTACTAAATGGCAACAGCTGCTCTTCTTCAGTCAGTTCGGTGTGATGGCTTGTGAATTTCGATTCCCCTTGGTAGAGAAGAGTTTCATGGATGAATCGATCGACACTTCCACGGCAGAATAACTTGTACATCCACTTATCTGGCTTGTTTTGGATATACTATCAAAGACTGCCTGCCCTATTAAGCCACCATGCCTTCGTCTATAGACTGATGAAGGGTCTCTTCTACTTTCTGGAACTGCCGGGTTATTGCTGCAAAAAGAGGTCTTACATAGAAGAAGAGGTCTATAGATGAGCAAGCATTATTGTTGTTAAAATGCAGCAAAGACTTGATGAGACGAAACCTCTTCGAAGACTTGAAGCTCAGTAATTCTCTATGCTTGACAAGGAGGCTACCCATGAAGATAGTGATCCCAATGAAGATGAGGAGTTCGTAGCAATCAATGGAGATGAAGTTAACATCTCTCTGTCGTGGATAAAGGTTTGTTTGGATGACAATGTCCTCCAAGAGAGAGAAGGGGAACATTTCCCAGAAGTACTCAACGGGAGAGCTGACACAGAGAGGTTGAGGAATGTCTATTACTGGCAGGAGAGGACATGTGATATCCTCCTTTTTCCAAATCCACTTGTGTTGGGGCTTCTTGGGGACCATTGACTTCTTCCTGGAAAGTGAAGATGCTATCCTCATTGGTCCACCAAAACAAAAGTCCCTTTAAAATTTCCCAATAACAACATCAGCTTACAAATTTCATGGATAACATCATTAAAAATTGTTGAATCGGAAGTATTAGGAATCATAATTAAATGAGCAACGCACAAAAAAGAATCTGGCTCTTTAATTAAATGTCCTTTTAGAAATTGTCATCCACAAAATCTGCATACAAAAAAATAATGAAAACAAATGTTGTTTTTGTACTCACCACTTTTACTACCACTAACATTGGGTGTGCTATCCTCATTGGTCTGAAATACCGGGAAAAAATCGGGATACAAAACATCATCATCATACACAGAGGGATGTCATCCTCCCCCTCATCAACCTCAAGGTCACTCTCGATGGAGCTCTCCGCAACGATCCACTTAGGTCTATGCTTTCTAACACTTCGGTGGTTAAAAAAAAGAGAGAGAGAGATATCAATTCATCTGAAAAAGAAATACAATTACCATCGATATTCCATAATAATGTAACGTTTATTGTTATCACATGTCCTATCAAAATCGTCCTATAATTATCTTTTCAAAAATATTAGATAAAACATCGTATTTATGAATTAATTTACTAATACTGATGTACCTAATGTAATGTGGCCACAAAAAACTTTAAATAATCATTAAATTAATCAGAATTATTAAAATAATCCTAATAACCTTCCAATTATCTAATTTATATAAAAAACGTTAAAACATCGTATTTATAATTCAATTTACTAAAACAAATATTTCTAGTATAATGTGACCACAAACAAGGATAAATAAATCATCATTAGATTAATCAGAATTATCAAAACAATCCTAATAACTATACAATGAATTGCATTATTTCCAATAAAATATCGTAAGTTTTATATTAAATCACTTAAAAACTTAAACCAAACATACTGTAACCACTGACAATGATAATATATCACTTATTTAATCATAATCACTAATTCTATAATACAGTATTGTTATTATTTTCTAGTGCAACAAACGCCGACAATGTGAACCGATGATCGGGACTAGTGTAGCTTCTGGGAGCAGCGGTACCTATCTCGCACGGCACGACCGATATGTATCACTGATTTTTTTACTAACTTTTAATAAATTCACACACTTCACATTACAACACCATAAAGTACAATCATATTGTATATGTTTTAAGAAAGATTCAAAAACCTACCTTCCAAAATGTAAGTTTCCTGTTACGAAATGTACGAACAATTTTGTTGATTTCTTGACGCTATGATGGTTCCACAATATGAGTCGCTTCCGAGTTCTCTGCAAAACACCCCCCTGTCCTAGGATGTTTTGTTTGGCTGTGTAATGAGCTGAAGACTGCTGCTACTGGCTGAAAATCAAACATCCAGGTTCCCACGTGGTGTCTTTGTGAAATATCCGTTGGAATATGGGCGATATTGTATCCTATGAGGTAGTGGTTCCTAAAGATTTTCAGCCCCGATATCCCAAAGTTCAAATCCAAGTCCATCTGATACCCCTTCTTCAATATCAGCCTGCTACTCCCAAATTTTAACTTTTAATTTTCAGTACAAAAGATCAAACAGGACGGCTATAAACAAACAGCTAAATTGTATGGACTCTTTTTATTTCATATCGAGTAAATAAATGAATTAAATACAGCCCTTAATAAAAAAAAAATCTGGCACTACTTTAGGAATACCTGTTCTAAGGTATACCCGCATAGAAGAAAAGTCGTTCCCTGTCCCATCTTTACGTTGACAACCGTGGCATGGAATAGGACTATGATTAAGGAAAAACACAATTAGAACTTCGCAGGCTTTATGGTGAGTGTTCGTTTATTGCTTTCTTTAAAGCTGTCTTTTCTATTCATGTTTTTTCCATTATGATCAATATTATATTTTTTCCATAATGTTTGTCTTCACTATTGCATTATTCCATAATATTATTCATGACAAAGCACTATGATAACAAAGCGTAATGAATGTTCGATTATTGCATTCTCTAAATTTTTTATTCTTATCTATGATTTTTTCCATCATTACTGATCATTTTTGCAATATATTTTTGTCCATAATGTTTGTATTCATTATTGCATTATATCATAACATTATTACAGACGTCATAATGTTATAACAAACCTAATACATATTCGTTTAGTATACAAAAAATTGACTAAAAAACGTAAAAAAACAAAAATCATGACCAGTTATCAGTGGTCATCAATACTGACGGCTAGGGAGCACTAATAATCATAAAAGTTAATGTCCCCTAAACGATATATACATATATATATATATATATATATATATATATATACATTTTTTTTCTAAGCAGAAATGTAGTAGCACATATGTAAATGACACACAGGAACCCGCAGTCGGAGAAAATAAACATCGAATAAAGAAGAATCCTATATTTCGGCTATCAACTGTAGCCCTCTTCAGGAAAGTACATAGGGTAGAGTACAAAGGGGACTTATAAGCTACAGAGAAGAAGAGATGTGGACAGATGACCTCACTCAGGCGCGGGGCAAACTGGGGTGGCGGAGGAAGGAGGGGGTGAGGAGAGGGGGGGTTGTAAAGTCTGTACCAGCTTGTTAACTGCCGCGCGTGAAATGATGTCAGGTGTCCACTGCCCTTTAGAAATGTTATTATCAGGGCATTCCTCAATTAATACTGATTCGACTATTTTCCTCCTTTATAAGTCCCCTTTGTACTCTACCCTATGTACTTTCCTGAAGAGGGCTACAGTTGATAGCCGAAATATAGGATTCTTCTTTATTCGAAGTTTATTTTCTCCGACTGTGGGTTCCTGTGTGTCATATATGTATATATATATATATATACATAAACATATATATATATATATATATATATATGTACATACATATATATATACATATATATATATATATATGTATATATATATATATATATATATATAAATATATAGATATCTATATATTTATACATGTATATATATATATACATATATATATCCCATACTTAAGGATAGAAATATCACAACTAAAGCTAAAAACTTTATATTTTATAACAGTGTTAAGACCAATACTTCTTTGTGGGTCAGAAACTTGAGCACTGACACCAAAAACATCTTCACAAATACAAGCAGCAGAAATGAGAACCCTGAGAATGATTCGAGGAGTAACTAGACGTGATAGATTTAGAAACTGAAGGAATTAGGGAGAAATTAAGAATAACATCTGTGCTGAAGATAAATGAAAAGAACAAATTGAGATGCTATGGGCATGTTAAGAGTGGACGCGGTAACGACATGCTCGTTGATGAGCATGGGAGAAATATTAACAGTAGTCATATACTGGGTGTGCAGCCAAAGAAAACAAAAAATAGAAACTGCAGGGTGAGACTACATACAAAAACGATGAACGACGACTTTGAAGTTTTGAGACATATAAACGAACATATACATTCATCAATGAAAGCTCGAGTAGATGCTAAAGTCGCACATAAATCTTTAAAAGAAAAAGTGAAAATGTCTCATCAATCAAGTCGCGTCCTGGCATCTCAAACTGCTGCGTCTCTCGATGAAACTTGTCTCTCAAATGCCTAGTATTACAATGAAGAATATTAGGAAGTGAAGACAAAACCTTACAAGATTTCCATCCACGCCCTGTGGAAGTAGAGGACATGCAATACCACCAGAATTTACAATCATAGATGGCGGTAATTTTTTTGTTCAATATGACTCAGTAATTGACAATAAAGGTTGCATATTGATATTTGCATCTGATGGTGGGTTACAAGATTTGAAACATTTCAAGAACTGGGCAATTGACGGCACATTTAAAATAGCTCTAGAAATGTATTGTCACCTTTTAACCATTCATGTGCAGAAAGATAAACTGAGCATCCCCCATATATTTGTTCTGTTACCAAACAAGACTGAATTAACATATGAAAGACTTTATGTCAAATTCACTGAACTTGTAAATAGTGAAGAAACCGAAAATAACAATTGGTTTTGAAAAGTCTTCTTTCAAATTGTTGGCCTTGGTTTTAAACAAGAATATCACAACAACAACGAATTTTGCTTGAAAATGCGACATATTTCTTCCCTTGCCTTTATGCCAAGCCAAGATATCATTAAGTTTTTTGAAGGACTTTCAGATGATTACGCGATACCACAGGAATTCCTCACTTATTTTGAATCTACTTACATCGGAATTAAGAGATGAAGGTGGAATAACAGACGAAGAGCTATACCCTCGTTTTCGATCTGTTTCTGGAACGTCTATATCCGCGTTGTAAATTCTTTACCACGTAAAAATAACAACGTATAAGCGTTTCATAATGTGCTTAACAAATCAGTAAGCAACGCCCACCCCAGCATCTGGAGACTAATTGATGCACTCAGAGATGAGAAACGCCTAGCAATAATTAAGAGAACTAATTTTGAGCGACGTGATTCACTTTCCGATAAGTAAAAACGCAAATATGTGAATGCCGGAATAAAGAATATAGTCCTAAACTACAGTACTTATGATGATAGAATGAGGTATTTAATCTTGATTTTAATGAATAATTCTTGTTCTAATCATTAGGGTATTTAGAAAGGTTCATAGTTTTAAAATGTGCTCTTTAGCGTGCATTTTTTAAATGCTTATTTTGTAACAAATTGGTGTCTTTTTATTCTAGTTTCTTTTTCCCCATATTTGATGTTTTTTTTTAATTGAATATGCAAATGGATGGCAATATTCCTAGATGGCGAATTTTTCTAGTGGCAATAATCCCAATAGTAATAATCCCAATGGCAATAGTCCCAGTGGCAATAGTCCTGGTGGTAATATTCCTAGCACTATATATGGTACCATGTAAACCAGTATTATCTGCTACATGGGCGGACTGTCGGCGACTAAATCAGCTCCCCTCACCGGTGACCCACTGCTGAGGAGGGTGCGTTGGACACCAAGATAATGAAAGAGTAAAACATGATGTTTTACTCTGTTTGGTGGTTTCTCCCACTGCTGTGTTGCCAAACAGTAGGATAATTATGATTTCAACTGTAGACTAACGCAATAATACTATCTCTTCTCTCCTTTCCCCTTCTTTGTCCCCTCTATACTTTTTAACATTGAATTATTGAAATAAGGATATTTAAAGTTGAAAAAAATGTTTCACGTTTCAAACATATTCAGTTGTATCTTGTACTGTACTCGTATCGATAAGATCGGTTCCAGAACCAGAGTAATGTCCATCGCAATAATCGTATAGCAGTACCAGTATGTAGTTAAATCAAGAGGTACAGTATAGAATCTTTATTTTACTGAATTTTCTTCAATATCCTTTCCAAAAATCTCTACTTCAGTAATAAAGAATTAATGAAGAGGTCAAACATAGGAAAGCCACACTTTAACATATATCTTTATACTTTGATATAAACCATTTATAATGATATAAGTCTACTCAAGATTGGAGCGTATGTGTGTTGTACAGGCTTTATAAAATATGTAGGCCATAATCAGTTAATTACATGAAGAGGAGTCGGAGTCGGAGTCGGAGTCGGAGTCGGAGTCGGTGGTGCCAAAAATAGAGGAGTTGGAGTCGGAGTCGGAGTCGGTGGTGCCTACAATAGAGGAGTCGGAGTCAGAGTCGAAGTCGGAGGTTGTGTTCCGACTCCACAGCCCTGAAAACATCAAAAGGAAATATGAACTCTGAGTCAATGGTCATTCAACGCCGTTATGGGTCACTAACCCACGTGTTTGCCATGCGTGGCATTCCTACAGAGCTTAGAGACGGAAGTCCTGGAGACTGAGTGGATGTCCCAATGGCGTTGTTGCACTGAGGTGCCACCCTGGGACTATCAACAAGCCTTATTGGTCATCTATTCAAGTCAAGACGGATGGCCCCTCTTGGTTCGGAGAGGCAGATCGGCTGGGCTGATTGATTTGAATCTGTGGGTCAGGCACGCCTTGAATCAAACAACTATCACCTGGGTTGACACCGCACTGTCTGCGGCTGTCATCCCCTGGTGTCAAGGTGGGTGCGTATACTCTCTCATGATCCCTGGGACTATTGGGTTAATATGTATACCCAAATCCTGGTCTCCCTTTGTTAGACTCGGTGGTGGGTGGGCGTGTGGGAGAGCGAATTACAGGCATATGTTCATAGCAACCATACTAAATACATGGTGGGGATGGACTTGTAACCTGTCCTCATCAATATCACCAAACCCGCTGCGCGGAGTGCCGGTGTGTTGCAAATGAGGCACAAGCAGGTGGAGTCAGGGCCTGGGTGAACCTCCGACGGGCTCTTCATGTGGGCGCCTGGAATATTATTTCTCTCTCCCAGAACGACCAACTACCCTTTCTCTCGGCGGAGCTCAGGAATCTAAGATTGGATATAGTGGCTCTCTCAGAGGTGAGAAAACCAGGCAACGACAAGATTAATAATGAGGGTTACATCTACGTCTTGTCTGGCCAAACCGATGGGGCTCACCTCGCGGGAATAACTGGGGGCATACCTAACCGACTACAGCACACCGTTATAAATATTATTCCGGATGGTGAGTGTATAATGCTGGTCAGGCTGAAGCACACCTCGGGTTTCATCTCTCTTATTGCTGTATATGCTCCTACTGATGTATATAATCTTGAAAAGAAGGAAATGTTCTATGCCAAGCTTGAACCTATAGTTGACCAGTCCTCGCCATGAGACATACTTATCAATTTGAGCGACTTTAATCCGATTACTGGCACCGACAGAGCTGGCTATGAAGTATGTATTGGCCCCTATAATTCTGGAACCAGGAACAACAACACTTCTCTCCTTCTGAATTTTGCAAGGTCCAGAAGGCTGAGGATTGGTGTTTCTTGGTTCCAAAGACGAGAGCCACACCGATAAACATGGTATAGTAATGCCGGAGGTGTGACCAAGGAGATAGATCACATACTTGTTAGCACTCGTTGGAAGATCCTACAGAATTGTAGAGTTTATCGAAGTGATGAACACTTTGGGACTGATCATAAACTTGAGGTCCCAACATTCAGGCTGCTCTTCAAGTCCAAGAGAACTTCTAAGATGTAATCCACCTGGATTTCATATGGAGGAACTTAGGAATGATGCGTGCCCCCAGGAGTATGCGCCAGCAATATTTATTCGGTTTAAAGTACTTGGCTCTCGTGAGAACCCTGATGAACTATGGTACAATTTTAAACGTAATATCTGAAAGCTGCCGAGTAGTGCGTTGGGGAGCGCCCAAGATCGAGGATTGGTGTGACATCGCGGGCGACACTATAAAGTATAGACTTAGGTTGTGCTGCCAGAATGGCTGGGGACCTGGACCAGTACAGGACTCAGAAACGGCGGAGTAGAGCTCTCACGAGAATGGATAAGGAAAGGTACGTCATGGGAATCGATAAAGATGTCGAGGGACATTTTAATGCAAATTATCTCAGGCCTACTTACCAAGCCCTGAATAAAAAACTCCGCTCCAAATCTGTAACCCAGACGAGCACAATCGTATCAGGTGAACGCGAGGTAGTTTCAAGTGTGGAGGGGCGTAGCCTCTTTGCCGAGTACTATAAACAGTTGTTCATGTGTGACCTTCCAAAAGTATATCTTCCCTTCGATGGTGTTTAGGTGGCAGGTCATGATCAACCGAAAGATGAAACTCTACCCTCTCTGTCAGAGGTCAAAGAAGCTGTAACTTGAAAGGTGTAAAGGCAGCTGACATCTGACCACCTGATCCATGTGTATATATATACTGTACATTCCTAAGTTGTCATTTTTTTTATTCACCTCCCTTTAAATGTAAGTAATCGCCTTCCTTATCACTCTCGTCTGTAAAAATATATATTCTTGTACCATTTTCATCGTATCTATATGCATTTATATTGTATCCCCCATGTATTTTACCAGTATTGTTCCTGTACACAATTGTCACCATTACTGTAATTATGTAGCATTTGTCATTTTTGTCACCATTACTGCATTATGTAATTTTTTTTATTTCAGTTTGCTCTTGAGAATGTCTCCATTAAGACGAAACGTTGAGTTCAAATAATGAAAAGAAATGGAAGAATACAGTGATCTAGTTTCAAATCACCTGGTTAATGGCAAAACTGTAATCAGGAAAATCGAGAATACGAGGAAAAAACTGAATAACTACAACAATGCTGTCGTTTTTAACTCCACGTGTATTA
>NW_027467546.1:47500-50000 GCF_046742065.1 Oratosquilla oratoria
AGACAAGAAATATGAACATAGTTATGTAATACAAAGGAACACAATTCTATAACATAATTACACATATGACGTAATATCTAATATTACGTTACACCTCCACCGTTTGGGAAAGCTTTTCACTTTCTGTTGAAAAGCTACGTTCTAGAAAGTACGGAGTAGTTCTTCTGCGCAAGGGACAGCTTCTTGCTGTAGTAGGCGATAGCGTGAAGAACTTCATTGTTCTCTTGCAAGAGGGCGGCACCGATACTGGAGTCGCTGGCATCGACTTGCAGATGAAAGGGTCGTTGGAAATCGGGTGCCCTTAGAACGGGTGCGTTAGTGAGAAGGGACTTCAGGTTTTTGAAGGCTGTCTCACAGGCAGGAGTCCACACGAAGTCGTGGTCTTTTCTCAACAGGTCAGTCAATGGCTCTGCTACATCTTGTTTCTCAGATAAGTGAAGATTTTGTAGTATCTGAGAGTTTTCCGAGGGAATCTCAGGAGGATTAGGCAGGTTATCAGGAGGCTCTTCCGATTCTATTGTGGGGGAGCTGCAAGCTGGAATTGGATCTCTGGAATAATAAGGTTTTAATGTATTTATGTGACAGAGACGGGAACTCTTTCTTCTGTCTGGAGTTTTGATTATGTAGTTGAGATCACTGGCTCTGGACAAGACTTCATAGGGTCTTTTGTATTTAGCCTGCAATGGATCTCCTGGTATGGGAAGATAAAGTAACACTTGATCTCCTGGAGAGAAAGTTCTAAGTTTAGAATTTTTATCATACCGACCTTTCATTACTCGTTGAGCATTCGTCAAGTTCTCTCTTGCCAACTTCCAAGCTTCTAACAACTTCTCGGTGACCTGGGACACGTATTTCAAAGAAGGAACTGGTGGTTCTTCTTTCATCCATTGTTCATGAAGTATCTTTAGGGGACCACGGACTTCATGACCGAAGACTAATTCTGACGGGCTGAATCCAAGGCTTTCTTGAATTGTTGTTCGGGTGGCGAACAACAAAAAGGGGAGTCCGTCTTCCCAATTTCGAGTGTTCTCAGCACAGAAGATTCTTAACATTGTCTTGAGCGTTTGGTGAAAGCGCTCTAGAGCACCTTGTGATTGAGGATGATAGGCGGAGGAAGTTACATGATTTATACCTAGTGTTACAAGAGTTTCTCTAAACTTGTTGGAAAGAAAATTACTTCCTTGATCACTTTGAATGTTCTTGGGAAATCCTACTATAGTGAAATATTTCAACATTTCTCTGATTATGTTTTGAGCTTTAATATTTTTCAAAGGAATTGCTTCTGGAAAACGAGTGCTCATACACATGATTGTGAGAATGTACTGATTTCCTTTACTAGAAGGAGGTAAAGGTCCTACACAGTCAATAAGAATTTTTTAAATGGCTCTTCCATTACAGGAATGGGATGGAGTGGAGCTTCTACAATTTTCTGGTTGGGCTTACCTACAAGTTGACATGTATGACATGTTTTACAATATTGGGCAACATCTTTGACAACCGTGGGCCAATGGAAATGTTGGGTTATGTTGAACAAGGTCTTTCTTACCCCTAAGTGACCTGCTAAGGGAGTATCATGAGCCAATTTTAGAACATTATTCCTGAAACCAAGAGGGAGGACTATTTGATTCCTTACTTGCCATGGCTGGTCAGCGGTTGCGGTGGATGCTCTCCATTTTCGCATTAGGACTCCGTTTTCTATATAGAAACCTCGTGACATATTTTCAACTTCTTCTGGAGATGAAACAAACTCGTACAAATTTTTAAGAGAAGGATCTGACTTCTGTTCTTTGATTAATTCTGCTCTAGATAGAGAAACTGGTGAAGAAGAAGATGGGTCAGTTTGGGAGAATAGGGATTCTAAATTATAGGTCTCCTCTTCAGATTTCTTGTACTGAGATCTGGTTACAGCACAAGCGGGAAACAACTGTAAGTTATCTGAATGTTCTACTGAGGTCTTAGGGTTATTTGTTATTAAAGGAGAAATGACTTTGCTTCCAGCGATGTCATTGGCCAACAATAAGGATATTCCTACTATGGGAAGAGAGTCTACTACTGCTACTTTAACCATTCCGGTTGTTAAATCAGACCGCAAGAAAACATTATGTAATGGACATTTTACAATTCCTCCAACTCCTTCTATCAATATATCATAACCTGTATATGACTCTCCCAGATTCTGCAAGACAGAATTTAAAATCAGACTTTGCTTTGCTCCTGTGTCTCGGAGTATGGAAATAGGATATTGTTGTGAACTACTACTATGAGATATAGTTCCTGAAGATACAAATGGTTTGAAACAAGGATCATGATCTGATGAGGGTGGTTCTACATTACTTGACAATACCGGCTTCTTTGGTAGTTTATCCTGAATAGAGGATTTTGAATCATCTGATTTTATATTACTTACAAGAGTTGGTGTCTTATTGGAGAATGAGGGTGCCAGTCTCTTTCTGCAATTTGAAATGTGATGGCCAGCCTTTTTACAATATGAACAAGTTAC
>NW_027467546.1:55000-62500 GCF_046742065.1 Oratosquilla oratoria
AATCTTTTTTGTCAAACGGGATGTCATAGTTAATTGATAAGTGCACAGCTTCGGCGAACTGACCATACGACCTCAAATCATTTTTGGGATGAAGTGTCTTACCCAGTGCTACACTAATGTCCTTCTTGAATGCACGGCAGATCAGTGGGCTACACAACGTGGGCGTGTTTTCGACAATCACAGACAGTCTGCACTCACTGAAATTTTCTGTCATGAACAGACACACTAACCTTTCTTCCGATCTTGAAATAATTAAATTCTTGTACTGCTTCTGTAGGTCACGTTCATGTCTAAAAGCATCAAATGAAGTAATCGTATCTTTCTGAAGAAAATGCCTCAGTTGCTTGTCTTCGGCCTTCGCCGGGCGAGGTACAGGTTTTGAAGATGGCAGACATGAACCAGGCACATTGAAGACACTGGGAGGGATCGCAGGTCGTGTAGAACCACCAGGCAATTTGATAGAAGGCGTGTTGGGACCCCAGTGTTTCTCACAAATGAAAAATCTGTCAGAATCAACAACAAAGTTCTTACGTGGTGGCAGCACATCAATCCACTTCTGTCTTTCATAACGGTCTTTTGGCAGTCGAAACACTCGGCACCTGTTATCCTTGTTATAATTACCGTTGCAGTTCACAACACCACACTTATTCGGTATTTTGAATACACAAAATCAGCAAGAACCTATGTAAACAAATACAATCCACTTCTAAATGCAGCCACGCGGGAAAGACGGAGTAACACAACCTTAACACCTCCATTACTAGTAGCACACTGGACCAGTTTTGCCACTCTGGAAAATGAAAAAAAAACTAAACAGTTTGCCAAAAAGTACTACATTGAACAAAAAACTACTAGATTCGAATTATATTACACAACATACACATGAAAACCTTTTGAAGTTAGAAAATTGTATAAATCAAACTAATTACCACTGCCTGTAATGGTGCAGTAATCCAAACTTTCACAACCAATCACTAGTTAGTCAAGTAGACAACTATGAGCTAAACTCGTCACTTGTATGCAGGTAAGACTGTTGTTGCATTGCTCTTTACGATTCTGCACTTAAAAATTTGCACAAGCTAATAGTTCGGATAATACAAAACTCAACCGTCCTGCAACCATATAAGTAATGTAACCCATCAATCGCGCAAACATACTATAAGCAAATAACAAGTGCACCAATTTGAATGACAATTTCTATGGAGTTCGTTTGATGATGTACATTCAATTCATAGTAACTGTACGGGCGAATGAATTATAGCTAATTTTCAAAACCTCTCAATGACAAATCATGCTTTCATGGAATAATTCGAGAAGTATCAGACAGAAATGATGCAGAAAAATAACATTTTGCGAAAACAGATACAAACTCGAGCGCGACAGCCTGCTGTATTTTGTACTTTGTAGGATGGTTGCGTGATTAGTAGGCAGGTTTGCCAATTTAGCACTTTTGGTGCCAGATCTGGCACTATTTTTCTATGTTTGGCTCAAACATTTTCAATCTAGCATCTGGCTCCAAATCTGGCTCCAAGAATTTGGCTCCGTAATGCAAAATTAAACGTTTTTATTAGGATCTTCAAATTATACTGGATTCTTGATGTCCATCACGAAAAACCACTAGACTACTAGATTGAGGCAAAAAATAATAGATCTAGTGGGAAAACACTAGGAGTGGCAGCCCTACACTGGACTGGCCTTCGCTAGCGGAACCAGCGATCTGGGTGCGCACGTCCTGTGTAATAGTAGTCCTTTATATATATATCTATAAATATATATATATATTTATATATATATATATATATATATTTATATATATATATATGTATATACATATACATATACATATTATATAGATACACACACACACACACATATATATATATATATATATATATACATATACACACATATATATATACATACTCACACATATATATATTCATTTATATATATATATATATGTATATATATGTATGTATATATATGCGTGTGTGTGTGTGCGCGCGCGCGTGTGTGTGTGTGTGTGTGTGTGTGTGTGTGTGTGTGTGTGTGTGTGTGTGTGTGTGTGTGTGTGTGTGTGTGTGTGTGTGTGTGTGTGTGTGTGTGTGTGTGTGTGTGTGTGTGTGTGTGTGTGTGTGTAGGTATGTATATATATATGCATGTATGTGTGGTGCCGTCGATTGATTAGTGTTTAACCAAGAGCACCTCCAATGGGAGTGATAAGAGATACCCACATAAGAACGATTTGGGAAATAAGAAATCAAGGTATACGCTGCCACCACCCAATCGTCTATATGGATATATCTGACCATAAATGGAAACTGCTCCTTGTTATTCACGTCTGACTCCGTCCCCTTTCCTCAGGTCGTTCGGAGATGGTTCTGGGTACCGAAAAGGCCTATGCCCAAGTGGGGTAGTAAAAGAATATAAATGAAGGTTTTCTATGTGTTAATTATTACACTGAAGCAAAAATATAGTAAGAAAATACAAAAGTATATTGTGGTTTTCTCCAACAAGACAATCTATTGATCCTTACAGTATGAAAAATATATGGGTATGCGAGATATTTAATAACACAGTTTTTTTTGCTTATGGTCATCATAAGTAAGGTCACAGGCACGTGGAAAAACGTAGTTATTTACGCTCCAACCTTCCGGTCACTGTATAAGTCTACTTTCAATATTGTGTCTACTTTCAACCCCGTATTCTTATTAGAGAACGATCACAGACAGAATTGTACTCTAAGGATTACACTCTCATAGCAAATGTATATATATGCGTGATACCGTCTAACTCCTTCCACGCAATGTGTTTGTGGAGTACACTCCCTTAAACCCTTTTTTTTCCTGTTATCGGGATAGTTTTTGGCATCAAACTCAAAACTTAATAATAATAATAACTATCTACCTACTATATCTGCAATATATCATTTAACTCACATATTGACATTTATTTTCATTAATCTTACAGAACGTACCCATACCTGTTATCGGGATAGTTTTTGGCATCAGACTAAAATTTTAGCTGCGCACAAAAAAAAAAAACGAGACGGCTATGTGTTCGTATCTATGGCTAAACTACTAACCTCCCCTGTTGTATTATTTCGTAAAACTTCATTTCGTTTCTCAACAAAGCCCCTAGCTGCTACAACCTCTCCCTAAACTATTTCTCAAGTGGAATCCTGAACTGAAAGTTGGGAATTTTTCCTATTACTCTTAAAATTAATGGTCCTAGTTTAACCCTCTGTCCGAACGTGTCAGTGACGTCACAGGTGGGCGGAGCTACGGTGCGCCCGCTATGTTCGAGAACATTCTAATGTCGTCTCCAAGATTAGTTGAACCAAAATCAGTTGAAATATATTGGTAGCTACCTCCTATTGTATGTTTTTCTTCAATGATTATAGTAAGGTTCTTTGCCAACACATCTTGATGGGTAGACACAGAACAAAATAAATCCATGATCTATTAAGGCTCTATTTTCTACTTTGCTTCTTGGTTGAATAAAACCGTCACGACGTCCATACTACCCAGTCTCTCAAGTCAACACTCAAATAAATAGATAAATAAAACGAAATTCCAAAAATAATATCCCCTCAAAATTCCTGTCCTTACATGTGTTTGTGTGAGAAACAGAGAAAGAAGCTTCCCTGGACTCAGTATCAATCTAGATGTTATTCCATGTAAGGTTAGGGGAGGATGACTGTTAATGAGATTGGTGATTGCAAGGCCGAAGATAATGTCTGAAGAGCATTACCTCTAAGAAATTTTCATACCAAGGTAATACTCAGTGTTAATTCAACCATCTTCCTTCTGAGTATAAACCAGATTTGTAAATTAAATTGTGTTTTTTCTACTTCATTTTGCGATTTTGTTGACTTAGATGTTATAATATCATCGAACCTTTTTGTTTATATCTGACAGAACGGTTGTACTCACTTATTATTCTTTTCAGATCTCTGCCTGTCTGACCTACGTGTTCTAAGTAACAAATCTTAACATGGTATCCTTGGTTGTTTCCTCTTTTAACTTCTGATGTAAATTGACTTTTTTTTATGGTGTGAGGATAATTGTAATTGTTCTCAATTGTTCTTTGAGAAGAAATCTGGGAATAATGAGGATTATTTCTTAAAGGATGATTTGCTGCTGTTAGATGAAGCACCAAGAAGAAGAAGAAGAAGAAGAAGAAGAAGAAGAAGAAGAAGAAGAAGAAGAAGAAGAAGAAGAAGAAGAAGAAGAAGAAGAAGAAGAAGAAGAAGAAGAAGAAGAAGAAGAAGAAGAAGAAGAAGAAGATCAAGAAGAAGAAGAAGAAGAAGATCAAGAAGAAGAAGAAGAAGAAGAAGAAGAAGAAGAAGATCAAGAAGAAGAAGAAGAAGAAGATCAAGAAGAAGAAGAAGAAGAAGAAGAAGAAGAAGAAGAAGAAGAAGAAGAAGAAGAAGAAGAAGAAGAAGAAGAAGAAGAAGAAGAAGAAGAGGAAGAAGAAGAAGAAGAAGAAGAAGAAGAAGAAAACAGGTTCTGGCTTTGCTGAGAGCTTTATCCAGGAACCAAAAGGGCAAGCTGGTTCTGTCAATTGGAACTTAATGAAATTTATATCTAGATTTAGGAATGGGGGACTTCAAAGAAGAAGAGGAAGAAGAAAACAGGTTCTGGCTTTGCTGAGAGCTTTATCCAGGAACCAAAAGGGTAAGCTGGTTCTGTCAATTGGAACTTAATGAAATTTATATCTAGATTTAGGAATGGGGGACTTCAAATTATAAATGCCCTTAAAAAAGACCAGTGCTATATACACGTATCTTTTGATATCAAGAGATTGGCTGAAAAATGGAGATAATTACCAAAATGTATGGTTTCCCTACAAACCGTAAAGGCAAGCCTATTTCCATTCTTGATAATTAAGATATCCAAAAAAGAAATCTTGCCCTTTACCCCTCATTCTGCTTGAAATTTATTTCTTGATCAAGGGATTGGGGACTACAAATTCTGAATACCACCTAGAAAAAAGACCTGAGGTTACACTCCTTTTGTCATTATCCGGATGCTGGCTAAGGAATAGGGATAACTACCAAAATGGATGGTTTTCTCATTAGCTGTAGAGGCAAGCCTGTTCCCTTCCCTAATAATTAAAATGTCTGAAAAGGAATCCTACACTCGTCCTTCCATTTTAATTCAATCTCGAGTTTGTGTGCTAGTTTGTTGAATCTATTAAAAAAATATATATCAAATGGTCCTCAACTATCTTCCCAAAGATTAAAATATCATATGTATAGCTGAGCCAAAACATATTAGAGGGTTTCATGGCCTGTAAACGAGCATTTTTAAAGTGTTTCTAGATCTTTCTGATAAATCATGTGAAGAGATATTAAAAATTTTAAGATTTCCAACTCTGAGTGAGAGAAGAATGAGAGACGATCTCATAGTAGTGTTTAGAACCATGAAAAATATAAACATTCTTGAGAAGGAGGACCTGTTATTTTGGGAACCCAAAATCCTTGAGATGAAATTAAGTAATAATACGTGATTCAAGATTATATAAAAAAAAAAAAAAAAAGTTTTACATACAGAATTCGCGGAATAGTTCAGATAAAGTAGTAAAATAAAATACTATGGGACAATTTCAGGACAGAATTAACCATTAGGAACACAGAGATGGGATCCTACTAACATTTTTTTTTATCCTGTATACAGTAAGGAAAATGTAACTATGTAAACACGCGCGCGCGCGCGCACTCGTTCAAAATCTCGCTCGAGGAAATAAAGTGGAAATTACGGGAAATTACGATTGCGCTTATTTGCGATATGTCTTGGGGTTGAAGATTGTGTCAGAATATTTCGTGGCTTCCTCGTCGGTTGGTGTTTCTGTCGCATCCCCCGTCCCTGAGTTTATGTATTAATACCTCTCAGTATTTTAAGGTCATTACTAGTCTACCGTTTTTTGTTTTGTTTTTTTTTTAGATGAATTCTAGATAGGAATTATGTTAACAGTTGCTATTTTACAGTGCCATACTTGAAAACACTGTATCCATGTATAATTTGTTAGTTGCAACCTGTTATATTGTTCTGTGGATCGCTCACATCCCAGTAGGTAGTTTTATACAATATCCTAGGATCGAGGTTGTGTTTTATTCTACATAAATATGACCCACCATCTCCCAGTCAAAAGAGAGGAGGAAATTACGAATATTTAAGGGAAAAAGGAGGATAAAAAGGTATGAGAGGGTAAAATGTAAAGAGTGAGGGGGGAATGGAGGAGAAAACGGAAGAGTCGGTGGGCCAGAGAAATCTGTAAAGAGGGACGCGAACAGGAACATACTATATAAACGGAAGAATTTGAGATGAAGTAATGTTATATTTTTTCCCTGGAACAAGGCAGATAGTAGAGAGGCAAAGGGAGAGAAGGGGAGGGAAATAGAAAGCATGAATGAGAAGTGGAAGAGAAAGGACTAGATAGAAAAGTGAAAGTTCGTGTGAAAATGTCAGAGGAAGGGGAAAAATAGAAGGGTAGGAGAGGGGAGAGGGAAGGTGAAAGGGAAAGCAGATGGGGTAGACAGGAAAGCAGATGGGGAAGACAGGAAAGTAGATGGGGTAGACAGGAAAGTAGATGGAGTAGAGGAGTCGGGGAGTGAGTAGGGACTGGAAGGAGAGGGAAAGGGGGAGAGGAAACGAAAGGAAAAGGAAGGGAGGAGAGGGAAAGTGAAAAGACGGAAGGTGAGAGGAGGGAAGGAAAAGTGGGAGTAGGTCGCGAGAGGAGGGAAAGGGAAAGGGAAAGGAAGGGGAAAGTAAGGGAAGGAGAAGAGAGAGCAGTGTAAATCTCTCCAAGGGCATTTATCGAAAAATCAAAGAAATGTGACATGCAATGTTTCATCAAACCTATTTATTTCTATTGGATAAATCATTTAGTCACCCACAGGCCCAGCAAACTAGAATGAACCTCTCAAAATCCTTCGATAACGTTAATGTATTCACGTTTACTAGATAATTACATCGTTTTCGCTTGCCCTGAAATAGTGTTCTTGAATAGGATGTTAAGTCAATAAATCTTATATCAAGTATTAGAGTTCATATATATTCTTTATAAATTAGCTTTGTTAATTATTATTTTGCATACTCGAAATTACTGTATTTATACAAGGTAGTTAAATACTATTTTTCATTGTTTTGTGTCAAGCTTGTTATTTTTTCGCTCACTGACCTTAGACTATAACAAAATATTTTTTCCCGTTGGTTCAAAGTGAAAATTTCGGTAACCGCCACACAATTTTATACAGTTGATGAATAGACGGCGAGTTCAAAAGAGTTTTTCACCACTCAATCTAATTTTTGAGCCGGGACACTTTATTCATTTGGATAAACTTGCCATGTCACGTAGAATATATAAAGTAATTCAGGATAATCCATGGCTTCAGGACTATGTTGTATACATTGGGTAGTTGCATCTAATTTAATGTCTACAGAAAGGGTTACTTCTTTTATTCCCTAAAAATTCTTTCAAACCGAATGCAATAGT
>NW_027467546.1:67500-80000 GCF_046742065.1 Oratosquilla oratoria
TACATTTTACTCCATTTATGGTGACCCGCTGTTTTTTGTTACTAATCCAAGCTCTAATCCATTCTAACACTTTTCCTCCTATGTCATGGGCTTTGATTTTATTTAGTAGTCTCTGGTGTGGTACCTTGTCGAACGCTTTGCTAAAGTCAAGGTAAATAACATCGTAATTATCATTGTTATCTGACGCCTTATGTACTCTAGTGTAAAAGGATAGAAGATTAGTCACACTTTACTTACCCTTGGAAAAACCATGCTGTGAATCACGAATTAAATTATGTCTTTCGATGTGTTCTCTGAGTCTATTTACTATTACTGATTCAAGCATTTTTCCTATAACCGATGTCAAACTGATTGGCCTGTAGTTGCATATAGACGATCTATCTCCCTTCTTAAAAAGCAGTAGGCACAAAACCAGTGTATACTGATTTATTAAATATTTCAGTTAACTGGTCGCAGATTTCAAAGTTACACAAAGGATTACAAAGGATTACAAAGGCGGAGCATGCCGACAGGAGACCTTTTGATCCATATCTAGGTCGGATGCGAAAAAAAACAAAATCATATTAATAATAAAATAATAAATAAAAACTATGATAATGTAAATAACAAATAAAATACATAAATAAATGCATAGGTATAGTTAAATAATAAACAAACAGGTAAATAGTAAATAATAATTAATTGACATATAACTAATAATAAATAAAAATCAGACAGACAAATGATAACAAAACAAAAACAAATAATATAAGATAAATTATAATCATTACAGCATCTTACTTAGGTATTTATCTAAATGATTCTTAAAGCTTTGAACTGAACTACATTGCATTACCTGTGCAGGAAGTTTATTCCATTCATTAACTACACGGTTGGCAAAGTTGTTTCTACCTACTTCCAAATTGAATCTATTTCCGGACAGTTTGAGACCATTGTTTCTTGTCTGATTCTCATTCAATGTAAAAATTTGGTCACTTTTGATGTTGTCAATTCCCTTTAGAATTTTAAAGACCTGTATCAAGTCACCTCTGAGTCTACGCTTTTTTAGGGAAAACAGATTCATATGTTTTAGTCGATTTTCGTATGATTTATTTTTGATATTTGGAATCAGTTTTGTGGCTCGCCGTTGTACTCTTTCCAATCTGTCAATGTCTTTAATGAGATTCGGTGACCATACGGAAACAGCATATTCCAAATGTGGACGAACTAACGATTGTTAATGAGTGATGGACTTTTGAAATCAAAAGATCGCGCAATCAGTCCTAGAATCTTATTTGCTTTCTCAGAGGCTGAAATACACTGCTTGGATGATTTGAGGTCATTACTGATAATTACGCCGAGATCTTTTTCACTATCCACTTTTGTTAACGAATTTCCAAATAACTTGTAATCGTACTTACTGTTATTTTTACCTATGTGCATTACCTTGCATTTACTTGTGTTAAATTTCATTAGCCACTTTTCAGACCATTGCTGTAATTGATCTAAATCTTCTTGAATATCTAATTGGTTTGAGTGATCATTTGCCACTCCGCACAGTTTTGTATCATCAGCAAATTTGGAAACAGTAGATTTTAGTCCATGATCTATATCATTTATATATACTATGAATAGAAGTGGTCCAAGAACGGAACCCTGAGGAACTCCACTTGCAACACTTTTCCATCCAGAAGTTTTTCCATTTAAAACAACTCTCTGTTTTCGATCATTCAACCAATTACTAGTCCAACCTAATAGGCTACCACTTATTCCATGCAAAGCTAATCTAGTAAGTAGTCTTTCGTGTGGGACGGTATCAAAAGCTTTTGCAAAGTCTAGATATATTAAATCTATATTGTTTCTTTTGTCATAATTCGAGATAACTGTGTTGTAGAATTCGAGTAAGTTAGTCACGCAAGAACGTTTCCGTCTGAAACCATGCTGGCTATCATTTATCAAACGGTTACTTTCTAAATGATGTTCGATAGCATCTCTGATGATAGTTTCCATTATTTTTCCTACGATTGAAGTCAAACTTATAGGCCTATAGTTATTTGGTTTCTTTTTGTCACCTTTTTTGAATATGGGAGTAACGTAAGCTAGCTTCCATTCTCTTGGGACATCTCCGGATATGATGGATTTCTTGAAAATAATTTCTAATGGAACAACAATCTCATTTTTCATTTCCTTTAAGATTCTTGGATGCCAACCGTCAGGCCCTGGTGTTTTATTAACTTTGAGTTTGTCTATACACCTTTTAATTTTTTCTTTTGTTATATTTACCGTACCGAGTAAGTTTACCCTAGACTTTTCACAGGTCTCAGTTTGGAGTTCACCTTGAGGTGTTTCGTTTACGAATACCGAGCTAAAATAATTGTTTAAGATATTACACATTCCTTCATTTGAATATTCAAGTTGACCGTCAGCAGATAATAGTGGACCAATGTGATTCCTAACAACCTTTTTATCTCTAATGTAACTATAGAATTCTTTTGGATTCTCTTTGGATTTCTCAGCGATGTTCATTTCGTATTGTCGTTTTCTTTTTCTTATTGTCTTTTTTAAATTTCTCTGTATTGATACATAACTTTCATAGTCATTAGATGCACCCGAGCACTTATATTTCTTATAAGCCTGTCTCTTTTTAGCAATACTTTTGAGCAGTGCGAGTATTTGCAGCTCGTTGAAGGCCAGCTTAGGCAGTCGCATATGATCTGCGCTGCCGTGGTTGTACCAGAGGCTGAGGACTTGGTAGATTGCACACCCCTTACCACTGAAGCTATCCAAGGCGAAACTGTGGTGAATGTGCAAGTCCCTCCAAGACTTAGTTCGGAGCAGAAGAGACATGTAGATACTACTCTCCAGCGACACTCTGCAGTGTTTTCCGACAAGCCTGGAGTTGCCAAGGTGGGCTGCCACGAAATTACAAAGGATTTTTCCAAAGGCGGAGCAGGCCAACAGGAGACCTTTTGGTCCACAACTAGGTCGGATGCGAATATATATATATACATATATATATATATATATATATATATATATATATATATATATATATACATATATATATATATATATGATAATGATCAATAAATGAATAAATGAATAAATAAAAACTATAATAATGTAAAATACATAAATGTAAAGGTATAGTTGAATAATAAACAAACAGGTAAATAGTAAATAATAATAAATTGACATATAACTAAAAATAAATGAGAATCAAGCAAATAATAATAAACAAATAGACAAATTATAACAAAACAAATAAACAAATAATATAAAATAAATGATAGGCATTACAGCATCTTGCTTAGGTTCTTATCTAAATGATCCTTAAAGCTTCGAACTGAACTACACTGCACTGCCTCTGCAGGAAATTTATTCCATTCATTTACTACACGGTTGACGGAGTTGTTTCTATCCATTTCAAAACTAAATCTATTTCCAGACAGTTTGAGACCACTGTTTCTTCTCTGATTCTCATTCAGTGTGAAACTTTTGTCACTTTTGATGTTGTCAATTCCCTTTAGAATCTTAAAGACCTCTATCAAGTCACCTCTGAGTCTTCGCTTTTTAAGGAAAACAGATTCATATGTTTTAGTCGATTTTCGTATGATTTATCTTTTATAATTGGAATCAGTTTTGTAGCTCGCCGTTGTACTTTTTCCAATCTGTCAATGTCTTTAATGAGATTCGGTGACCATACAGAAACAGCATATTCCAAATGTGGACGAACTAATGAGAGATTGACTTTTAAAGTCAAAAGATCGCGCAATCAGTCCTAGAATCTTATTTGTTTTCTCAGAGGCTGAAATACACTGCTTAGACGATTTGAGATAGTTACTGATAATTCCGCCGAAATCCGTTTCACCATCCACTTTTGTTAACGAATTTCCAAATAACTTGTAATCGTACTTACTGTTATTTTTACCTCTGTGCATTGCCTTGCATTTACTTGTGTTAAATTTCATTAACCACTTTTCAGACCATTGCTGTAATTTATCTAAACTTTCTTGAATATCTAATTGATTTAAGTGATAATTTACCATTCAGCACAGTTTTGTATCATCAGCAAATTTGGAAATAATTTATTTTTGTCCGTGATCTATATCATTTATATATACTATGAATAGAAGTGGCCCAAGAACGTTACCCTGAGGAACTCCACTTGTAACATTTGTCCATCTAGAATTTTTTCCATTTAAAACAACTCTCTGTTTTCGATCATTCAACCAATTTCTAGTCCAACTTAATAGGCTACCACTTATTTCGTGTGAAGCTAATTTAGTAAGTAGTCTTTAGTGTGGGACGATATCAAAAGCTTTTGCAATGTCTAGATATATTAAATCTATATTGTCTCTTTTGTCATAATTCGAGATAACTGTGTTGTAGAATTAGAGTAAGTGTCACGCAAGAACGTTTCCGTCTAAAACCATGCTGGTTATCATTTATCAAACAGTTACTTCCCAAATGATGTTCGATAGCATTTCTAAAGATAGCTTCTATCGTTTTTCCTACGATTGAAGTCAAACTTATAGGCCTGTAGTTATTTGGGTTCTTTTTCTCACCTTTTTTAGATATTGGAGTAACGTTAGCTAGCTTCTATTCTTTTGGGACATCTCCGGATATGATGGATTTCTTGAAAATAATTTCTAATGGAACAACAATCTCATTTTTCATTCCCTTTAAGATTCTTGGATGCCAACCGTCAGGCCCTGGTGTTTTATTAACTTTGAGTTTCTCCATACACCTTTTAATTTTTTCCTTCGTTATACTTACCGTAGTAAGCTTACCCTAGACTTTTCACAGGTTTCAGTTTGGAGTTCACTTTGAGGTGTTTCGTTTACGAATACTGAGCCAGAATAATTGTTTAGAATATCACACATTCCTTCATTTGAATATTCAAGTTGACCTTCAGCAGATAATAGTGGACCAATGTGATTCCTAATAACATTTCTATCTCTTATGTAACTATAGAATTCTCTGGGATTCTCTTTGGGTTTATCAGCGGTATTCATTTTATATTGTCGTTTTCGTTTTTTATTGTCTTTTTTAAATCTCTCTTTATTAATACATAACTTTGATAGTCATTAGATGCACCCGGGCACTTGTATTTCTTATAAGCCTGTCATTTTTTAGGAATACTTTTTCAATTTCTTTATCAAGCCATTTTGGGCGAGCCTGATTTGGGGGACGTCTGTCCTTAAATAGATGTATGAATCATTTTAGTAAGCGTATTTTGAAATATTTCCCACATCTGATCTACAGGACTTTCGTTTAATTTTGCCTCCCAATCTGTAAGCTGAAGCTCCTGACGTAGCCCTATGAACTATGAAATCAGGTATTTTAGAAACACAAGATTGTATTCTAAAAAAAATTAGTAGTTTGAATCTAACTAAATTGTGATCGCTATTTGTAACAGTTTCACCGACTTCTACATAGGTTATCATGCTTTCGCGGCTAGTGATCAATAGTTCGAGTAAGTTTCCATGTCTTGTGGGCTCTTTTACATGCTGAACTAAGTAATCGTCACCGAGAAAATCAATCAAAGGATTACAAAGGATTACAAAGGCGGAGCATGCCGATAGGAGACATTTTGGTTCATATCTAGGTCGGATGCGAAAAAAAATCATGATAATAATAAAATAATAAATAAAAACTATAATAATGTAAATAACAAATAAAATACATAAATAAATGCATTGGTATAGTTAAATAATAAACAAACAGGTAACTAGTAAATAATAATAAATTGACATATAATTAATAATAAATGAAAATCAAACAGACAAATGATAACAAAACAAGAAAAAATATATAAAATAAATTATAATCATTACAGCATCTTGCTTAGGTGTTTATTTAAATGATTCTTAAAGCTTCGAACTGAACTACATTGCACTACCTGTGTAGGAAGTTTATTCCATTCATTAGCTACACGGTTGGCAAAGTTGTTTCTACCTACTTCCAAATTGAATCTATTTCCGGACAGTTTGAGACCATTGTTTCTTGTCTGATTCTCATTCAATGTGAAAATTTTGTCACTTTTGATGTTGTTAATCCCCTTTAGAACTTTAAACACCTGTATCAAGTCACCTCTGAGTCTATGCTTTTTTAGGGAAAATAGGCTCATATGTTTTAGTCGATTTTCGTATGATTTATTTTTTATATTTGGAATCAGTTTTGTGGCTCGCCGTTGTACTTTTTCCAGTCTGTCAATGTCTTTAATGAGATTCGGTGACCATACGGAAACAGCATATTCCAAATGTGGACGAAGTAACGATTTATATAGCTTGTTAATGAGTGATGGACTTTTGAAATAGTCAATATTATCAATAAGTTCCGGTTGCAGAAACTAGACAGTTCTTGAAACAACAGTTTGTCCTCTGCTAATGATAATATCTTTGGACTATATATTACACTTACATACATTTTTTGTCCATTTGTTTGGGTTAATTCTACCCACAAACTATGATATACATCTTGTTTCATTTTCTCTAAAGCACAGGCATGGACATTGTTTTTAACGTACAACAGAACACCCCCACCTTTCTTGTGGTTTTCATATTACATTCAGCTTCAAACTCTTTCCCATTTAACGATGTCTCGGTTATTCCTATCATATCGAGATTTTCGCTTTTGAGATACGCCTGTATTTCTTGAAATTTGTTCCTAACACTACAAGCACTAAAGTACATGGTTTAAAGAAACTCGTGATTATTTCTTTTTGACACGTTTTGAGTTTCAATATTATGCCTTACATTATAATTTTGTTCTTTATTGACACCTTGCTCTATATTGATATTTGGTCCCTCATTAACATTCAATGCCTCATTAACATTTCGCCCATCACGGTCATCTGATCGCTCACGATGTCTTTTGTATACTTTGTCCCCCTACGTCACCGCGTTCCACACCGGCCTCCCGTCGTTCATTAATATTCTGTCCGGAATCCCTTCCTAAAATCATATTTTGTCCTCCACTGACATTATATACTACCGTGATATTTTGTCTTCCACTATCATTACATCCCAACGTGATATTTTGTCCTCCACTGTCATTTCATCCCATCGTGGTATTTTGTCCTTCAATGACATTCTGTCTGGCATCCCTTCCTAAAATTATATTTTGTCCTCCACTGACATTATGTCCTACCGTGATATTTTGTCCTCCACTATCATTACATCCCATCGTGATATTTTGTCCTCAACTATCATTACATCCCATCGTGATATTTTGTCCTCCACTGTCATTACATCCCATCGTGATATTTTGTCCTTTAACATTACATCTTAATGTAATATTTCATCCTCTACCGACATTATATCCTAAAAATGTATTTTTTTCCTATACATTATTGCTATACTCTACTCTGTTTTCCCTAATACACTCTATTCCCCCCTCCCTTTGAGTTTCTACCCCCAAAAAAGAAACTAGTTCATTACAAACTCCCACAATGAGGTTTGTAAGAACATCTTTGCCTCTGAGGGTAAGGTGGATCCCATCAGAAGCGTAAAGGTCATGACGCCTGGAAAAGAGATACCAAGGATCAAGAAAGTGGTATCCCAGTTGCGTGCACAATCGTGATATCCTCGCATTGATCTCTATGGCTCTACTGTTCCAACACGAGCCTGCGTAGATCCTTGGGAGGATCCCCCAAACTACGTGACGGCTCCCACTTTCCTTCATCTCCCGAAGGAGGACCTTGTAATTCCGAATAAGTTCCTCTGATCTCACCCTACCCACCATTTTACTTTCCGTATGAATAATCATAACCATGTTCGTCCGTCTTTACTCCCTGGTGGTCTGGGAACAATCAGCGATTCCACGGCCTGGTTGGCATACAAGCTTGCAACGTCATTTAGTCCTCCGCTGCACCATGGAGTCCTACACCACCATGAACTCCTGATTTTCAGCCACCTCATCCCTCAGCAGAGCAAAACGATTGGCTAGAGCCAGCGGTTGCTCCACAGGGCACCCGCTTACCGAACGCGAACTCGACAAATGGGACCCCACGGAGCGCCACTCGCTCACGGCAGTGGCAGAAGGGGAAGAAGTGGAACGCTCTTTGGGTTGTGGGAAGGATTCACTCTTCTCACAGAACGCACTCCTGAAAAGACAAATTTCCACCTGACACATCCTGAGACGGTCCTCCAGGTTCACACAACCTTCACAAGCCATTTCGCTCTTCCTTCAGCAGTACAAACGGCAAATAGAAAATATAAATCAACAATAAGAACCAAAGCGAACTCTAAATAAAATAAATACACGAAGCTTAATTTGTTTACCTTATACTATTACTCCTACCTTTGGAGTACAGTAACAGAATACTGTTTTGATTCTAAATTAATAGAACACTACACTTCATCTTATACTTTTAACTGTATAGCGCTATACGTATACAATTACAAAAACATAGCAC
This sequence comes from Oratosquilla oratoria, assembly GCF_046742065.1. Lineage (NCBI taxonomy): Eukaryota > Metazoa > Arthropoda > Malacostraca > Stomatopoda > Squillidae > Oratosquilla > Oratosquilla oratoria. The sequence continues at coordinate 75,902 of NW_027467546.1, forward strand.
AATCACTTGTCACTATTCGGATATATAAAATTCACAGGTATTCGCTAGTTGGTGTCTCTGCAGAAAACGGAGCTGGTGCCTCTGCAGAAAACGGAGGACCTGATGTCTGCAGAAATAAGGCTGACAAGTAGCGTATCAGCCTTTTATCTTCCGGACCGATGCATCCCAAGAAGGCACTGGAGCTATTCTGATGCAAGAAAAGGATGGGGATAATTTTCCTATTAATTACCACACCAGAAACATAAAGCCGGCGGAACTGAACTATACTACGGTGGAGAAGGATTTGTTTTCAGTTCTAGATGGCGTCAAAATGTTTTGGAGACAAATTACATGCCACTTTTGAGCCTCAGGACCTCCAAGAACACCAACGCCCCAATCATGAAGTTAGCTCTGTATCTCTATCAGTTCAACGTGGAGGTACATCAACGGAAGTGCAAATGTCAGAAATGACTTGCTGTCACGACTACTCGAGAAAGATATACAAGTGTAGTGACTGGCCATATTGTTATTTGATATTATATTGGTGCAAGTAGAATAAAAGTAATTTACACAACGTACAAACATACACATCTATTTCACCTACAATGTATAAATACACACAATTTACTACATAACAGAGTGTTTAGAAAAGATGTCTGCACTAGCCACTCTCCCAGATGGTTGACTGGCTACCGAGGAGTTTTCCCTAGTTTAGAATCTTAAAGTAAATGACGGGTTTTTCGCTCCCTGGTAACTCGTCTCCACACTCGTGTAATTTAAATTACATATACCACAGTGTCTGTATATGTACGGAAGTAAGATGACCACACTTATTATTGTGTATTCATTATTGAGGTAATCGGTTAAACAATGCGTGGAGCAATATTTTTCTGTGCGGGCGAATGTCACAAGTCAGTTCGAGACTCGCAAATTATAAATTTGTAAGGCAGCAGACACTGCAGTGGAATTATGTGTGTATATATATATATATATATATATATATATATATATATATATATATATATACATATATATGCAGAAAAAAACACTGGGAAATAAGAAGCTTAGTCCGAACGTTTTCGTCTATTTAAGACATTATCAAGGAATACACAGTTACAGAGACAAAGGTGGATATATATACATAAAGTAGAAGACAAGCTAGGAACATGGGAAGGACACACAAGATGCTTCACAATCAGGTAGAGCCGATGTTACATATACGGACGTTTGGTCCATGACGTTACGTCCATGACGTTACGTCCATGACGTTACGTCCACCTTTGTCTCTGTAACTGTGTATTCCTTGATAATGTCTTAAATAGACGAAAACGTTCGGACTAAGCTTCTTACTTCCCAGTGGTTTTTTCTGCATATTATTTTCACGTGTGCCTTGTGAATTACTGCAATATATATATATACAACAGTGGTTTCTACGTTTTTGACAAATGTGTGATTACATTTTTCATCTGTAATATATATATATATATATATATGTATATATATATGTGTGTGTGTGTGTGTGTGTGTGTGTGTGTGTGTGTGTGTGTGTGTGTGTGTGTGTGTGTGTGTGTGTGTGTGTGTGTGTGTGTGTGTGTGTGTGTGTGTGTGTGTGTGTGTGTGTGTGTGTGTGTGTGTGTGTGTGTGTGTGTGTGTGTGTGTGTGTGTGTGTGTGTGTGTGTGTGTGTGTGTGTGTGTGTGTGTGTGTGTGTGTGTGTGTGTGTGTGTGTGAATTTTATAAACAGTTGATTGATTAATTAATTAATCAATTACAGTTAGAGAAAACCAAGTACATTGGAGAAGTATTACCGACTTGTGGATTTTTGAAACTCGAAACTCTGAAGCTTGAAACTCCGAAACTTTGAAACTTTAAAGCACGAGGAGGAGGAGAAAGAGAGAACTACGTGAGTCAGTGAATAACTTGAACTGGAAGAAGACGGAATCTTGCGGAGCTGGAACACATCCTAGCCGGCTATACCACTAAATTATTATCACCACGAGTTCGTTCTTCATCTATTAGTCTGAGTGAGCTTGGAATAGTAACTCTGGCGAAAGGGTAGGGGCGGTTGGCCTGTACGACACTAGAGCCAGAACGAATAACTGCAAATTGGATCAATTGTTTCACTTCATCGCTCGGCATTACGCATGAATCCCCCACTACCCATCCAGTGTTAAGCATCGCCGGTACTAAATCGAGGTATGACAAGTACTCGCGGGTGGAAGAGCCTGTGAAACGTTGACTCTCACAAATTTGTATCTGCCAGAGTAACTAAGTGTGTGTTTAAGTGTATGACCAATTGTGTAAGTAAATGTGCAGCAAAGATGAGTATTCTATGACAAGTTGTGATCATTCTGTGAAAAATTCTATTAAGTTTTAAGTGCCTTGCTGGGGCAGAGTTAAAGTGACAAATTACTGTCGGCCCCACTTGTGAGATTCTGCTGTACTGAGCAGTTAAAGGTCAGATATCAACAGATATACCATTCGCTAAAAATCATCGTATTGCTCGAAAAAGTACTTTTTAAAAGCATACAAATAAAGTTTTTACCTGTTACAGAAGAATTTATTCAGAAAATTCACTTTTAATTGCGCCTCACATACCACTTTTCCGAAGTCTAGATGTTCTAGTCGATTAGTAATTAGTACCAGTAATCGCCGCTAGGTGAACCGGCGGTGACGTCACAGTTGCCAAACAATCGGACAAAGAAACACACGCTGTAGTTCAGCTCAGTCATTCCAATCGAGTTATTCATCTTCATGTTCGTTTTTAATCCAAATTTGTTCTCAAAAATGGCCCATTGTGCATTCCAATTCGGAAGGATAGTATGTATGGTGGAAGAAGAAGAGGAAGAGGAGTTTGATATCGCCGAACATCGCATTGTAAAGCCTTACCAGTTCGAACTGATAATAGGACAGCCCGTTTCTTCGTCGGAATACAGTGCAATTGAAGATGAAGAAAGTGGTGAACAAAATAGCGAAGAAGAAGGGGAAAGCGATTTGTCAGATTCAGAACCCGAGACCACGGGGGAGGAGACGAAATTCGACGGCGACGTTGATTTAGACGGTGCCGAGAATCAAGATGGGCCTACCACCCCTCCTAGACGCAAACGCAAAAGATCTGACCACTCTCATAGGATTGGGAATACCAACTGGTATGAAATTCAGTGCATTATTCCTACCTTATTTAGGCTATCATTGCAAGCATGGGATGGGGTCCTTTGTTTTTATGTCGACGATCATTTGTCAGTCTCTCTCTAAAATTCCAAGCATGGGGGGAAAATTAAATGATATGAATTGCCTTGTGGCCATTTCTTCCTGCAAGATCGAGATTATTCATTTAAAATACTGGAATGAATGAATGAATACATGTAAATAAAATGAAGCCAAATAATCTTTTAATAAGTACTGTCAACTGTGTATTTTCTATTTTACTAAACACAGTAAAGTGCATAAAAATAGAAATATGTACAAGGAAAAACATCATAAAATGACTATCAATATTTATGCAGTAGTTTCTTTCAGGCTATACAGATATATTGCTTACCGGCACTTCACCAGATGGATTTACCACATCCTTGTTAAAAAGAACAGAAAAGTTTTGCCATCTTGTGCAGTCTCACGAATTCATGCACAGTGGGAAAGTGAGGACTATACATACTGTGGTTTCAAATATCCCCAAGTTTGATGTGAACGCAATGACATGTGATATAAATATCAGGAAGCAATGTGGACTTATGAAATCACTGTTAGTTTGATTACAAAGTCATGTACCATGTACTAGTCTGTTGACACTTTATCATGTTTATGTGATGGCAATACTGCTGCTGTACACAACCTAGTGTGCTTCAATGATTAAACCGTGTTCGCGATTGTCTTTCAGACACTACATCTGATTTAGTGTGTCTTTTGTAGGTATCTGCAATATTTTATACCTCTGGTCCAGCGGCGGCGCCAGGAATCTTTAGTTGGGGAGGCTGAGCAAATTTTTGGGGTGGCTAATAGTAATATGATAATACACATATATTATCCTCATTTCAGAAGGGGAGGGGGTTAATGGAAGGGCTAGCACTGATGGCTGACAAATCTTTAGCCCTGGCAATTAAAAATTCCACTTAATAAAATTAT
>NW_027467546.1:90000-92500 GCF_046742065.1 Oratosquilla oratoria
CTGCATGTTGTGGCAAAGTATCATGCAGTTGATACTTTAGGGTCTATATGGGGCGCCCCTACGGATCAGAGCCACACATAATTTTACCTGTGATAGAGGAGGACTCTGTTCACAGAGAAATGATGACACTTATTACACTGGTACTGTCCCTCAGTTATGTTGTCCCCCAACCCCTTGTTGTTGTCCTGTACCATTTCTTTGAATTTCATTTCCTTGTTTCGACTACCCTGTGGTGGGGGGAAATAATGCTGCCACCAAGTATTCCCACTTGGATCGTATGAGGCGAGAAAAACGGGACGGAAATTAAGAGTAGGCATCTTCTCCCTGTAGCCCCCACAGGGGACATTCCTAAAAAAAAGTAAAGGCATAAGAGAGTCTAGGAGTATTCTAACCAGTACCCTAAGGTTTGGGTCTTTTAATGTGCGTGGATGTGGTACAGATGAGAGTAAAAGGGAAGATATAGGTAGTATGTTTGTGAGAAGAAAGATGGATGTGTAGGCTTTGATTGAAACTAAGTTGAGAGGGAAGGGCGAGTGTGAGTTTGGGATAGTAGTTGGGAGGTTCTCAGGAATGAAGAGAGGGCGAGGGAGAGAAGGGGTGGCTATACTAGTAAGTGAAGAGATAGGTAAACGTGTAGTGGAGTGGAAGGAGGTTTCTTCAAGGTTAATATGGATGAAGGTGAAACTGGGAAAGGAGATGTGGGTTTTTGTAAGTGCATATGGGCCTGGTAGTGAGAAGAGTGTGGAAGAAAGGGAGGCTTTTTGAATAGATTTAAATGAGTGCATAGAGGGATTAGAGAGGAACGTCAATGTAGTAGTATTGGGAGACCTTAATGCTAGGGTAGGAAATGAACCAATAGACGGAGTGGTTGGGAAATGCGGAGTTCCAGGAAAGAATCATAGTGGAGAGTTGATGGTGGAGATGTCTAGAATGAGAGTTAATGATAGCAAATACAGTGTTTCGGAAGAAATTCAAGCATAAATACACATGGAATGGGGTGGTGGATGGAAGGGTGGTTGATAGAGCGCTAATGGACTATGTAGTGGTAGATAGGAGTATAATAGAAAGAGTTAAGGATGTACATGTTCTAAGGGGAGAGAGTGGGGGAATATTAGATCATTTTTTGGTGGAAGGTAAGTTGAGAGTGGAGGATAGATGGAGAAAGAGAAAAAGGACAAAAGGCAGGAGGTGCTTAGAGTAAACTGCTTAAATAGGAAGGAAAAGGAGAAGGAGTACAAGAAGAACCTGAGAAAGGAGTGGGAGGGAGTGGAGGAGGAATGGGGATGGCTCAAGGAGGGAGTCACAAGGTGTGCAAAGATGGTGTGTGGCACAAGTAGGACGAGAGGAAACAGGAGGAAGGGTGGTAATTGGTGGGATGAGGAATTATAGAAGGTTGTAGAAGAAAAGAAGCGAGCTTTCACAGATTGGTTACAAAATAGGACGAGGAAGTCATATGAGAGGTACAAAGAAAAGAGAAGAGAAGTAAAGCACAAGATAAAGGAGGCAAAGAGGAGAGCAGATGTGAAATGGGGTATGAGTATGACAGAGAGTTTTGAAAGTAATAAAAAGATGTTTTGGAAAGAAATTAAAAGAGGAAGAGGAGGCGAATCAAGTAGAGAAGAAAAGGTAAAAGGTGCTGATGGAGAGATGATAATGGAAGAGAAGGCAGTGAGAGGAAGGTGGGCAGAGTATTTTAGGGAGTTGCTAAATGTGAAGGAGGATAGGGAGGGAGAGGTAGTTCCAGTGGGAAGTGCTATGAAAATGAGAGTGATGAGTGAGGAAAATGGAAGAGAAATAAGGAAGGATGAAGTGAAGGCAGTTGTTAAGATGATGAGAGCGCGTAAGGCACCAGGTCTGGATGGATGCCATGCAGAATGTCTGAGGACTGGAGGAGTGCCTGTATAGTTACATTTTACAAGGAAAAGGGGGACAAGTGTAAGAGTAGTAGTTTCAGAGGGATTAGTTTGTTAAGTGTAGTTAGGAAGGCTTATGGGAGGATCTTGATTGAGAGGATTAGGAGAGGAACAGAGGAAGTATTTGGTGAAGAACAGTGTGGATTTAGGACAGGTAGAGGTTTGCAGGTAGAGGTTGCGTAGATCGGGTTTTTGTAGTAAGACAGATATGTGAGAAAGCTATAGGAGAAGGTAAGGATGTTTTTTGGGTTTTCATGGATCTGAAAAAGGCTTATGACAGAGTAGACAGGAAGGCACCGTGGGAGGTTTTGCAGATATATGGGATAGGAGGAAAGCTTTTAGGAGCTGTCAAGATTTTTTATGGGAGTAGTACAGCGTGCGTCAGGATTAGAAATGGAGAGAGTGAGTGGTTTGAGGTAAAGGTGGGACTTCGTCAGGGATGTGTTATGTCACCCTGGCTGTTCAACTTATACATGCGAGAGGTAAATGCAAGGGTGGTGGGTCAGGGATTGGAGATGGTTAAAGAAAATGGAGAAAAGTAGGAGGTGAGCCAGTTGTTGTTTGCGGACGATACTACGCTTGTAGCA
>NW_027467546.1:97500-100000 GCF_046742065.1 Oratosquilla oratoria
CCTGAAAGGTAACAGTTACCGGGGTTACCTGTCCAAGTGTACGAGGGAGACTCGCTTTATATAGATTTCCTATTGCTACCACTGTCCCACCCTGAAGACGAACCATGGTTCGAAACGTCAGAATAAACTGGCAAACGACGAGCCCAGCGTATACTTTTTTCCAAAAGAATGGCTCCTGGACTCCAGCTATTTACGAATATATACTTATATATATATATATATAGACATATATATACATATATATATATATATACATATATATATATACATATATATATACATATTTATATATATATACATATATATACATATATATATATATATATATATATATATATATTACAATGGACACGTGTGTTATCAGTTTTCTATCCTGCGTAAAGTTCAGATAGAACCATAATATAGGAATTTGGGATTATTTCTGACCTAATTTTCTGTTATCTCTATGAGAAATATCTAATATTTATTCTAATCTTGCACAAGGTTGATTTGACTGTTTGTTGTATTATCTATTCAATTTGTTTCATTATGTTATGAGTTAGATGTTGCTACTATTTGTTTCGTCGAGGTTTGTGAATCTTTATTGGCTACATTTTTGTGAGAAATAGTTGTATCTGTAAATAATATTGCTGTTCCCATCGTCATTCTTGTGCATAGATTATGGAAATATGTTGGTTTTGTTGTTTGTAATTAACCTTTTAGTTTAAAAAACAAGGTAGGTTTGAGATGGAGATATATATTACATACAAGGGTTTATATTATGGTATGAAATGATTATTGGTCGTCTTTGAGTGGGATGTATTGAGAATGTGGCTTTCTTCAGATTTGTGTGATATATTCTAGTATCTTGGTTGGGTTTGTCTGAGATATATCGTTTCAGAGTTGAGTTGGTAAGGTATACTTTGTATGTTGAGCTTCGACTAATGTATTGGAGATGGTTATATTATGTTGGCAATAGATAAGGTTAGTATAGTTTTGAGTTTGATATAACTATGTATTATTCCGAGGCGTCACGATCAGAAGGAAGTAGAAAAGATTTTTATATAGTGGGAAAGATTTTTGGTAAATGATCGTGAGTTTTTTGTAACCTATCGAATTGCATGACGTCTTTGCGTCTTTGTAGGTAAAATAATTCATTGTAATGGCATTGTTTTATGTGTTGGTTTTGTGCTCTGTGGAATTTTTTGTTGTATTTTCCTTGGTTTGTCTTATTTTATTATGCGTTGGCTTTGGGTGACGGCTTGTGAGATTGCCTTGGTGTGGGAGCTATGACTGGGGCATGCTGAGTTGAGCATTTTGTTGGGTGTGAGTTAGTCTGATTTAGTATAAGGTAAATGTGATGTTGAGTTGTTATATATGGGTTAATTATTTGAGTACATGATTGCAGAGGTGATAATGTAGCTTGTATTTGAGAGGTGTATTGCCTTTGATATTTATATAGAATGAGTTTGAAAAAATACCTCGTTGGTACATTGTGTCAAAATTGCATTGGGAGATGTTTGGTATGTAATTATTGATTTCTATATATCTGAGATTTGATATGTTTACATGTTTAGTATTATTGAATATTATATCTGTTATTCGTAGTATGTATTAGTTTATTTGTATTAGCTGTTGGTTAATATGTACATTTATTTTTGGTAGATCTATTAGGATTGGAGAGTTTGTTATATATTATTTACTTTACATCTTATAAATGTAGATATTGTCGGATGCTGCGTTGATCTGAAGAATTTGTAGTAGATTATGTGATCACTTTATGTCTTGGTAAGTGGGATCTACTTAATGAATTATTTCTTTTATATTTGTATGCACTTATTGGTATGTTTCTATTCATACTGAATGTGTTTACATTTTGATTAGTTTTGTGTAAATCTTTGGAAAAATAGGGTACTTTAAGTGACGATAGCTGAAGAGTAGTGCTGCTTGGATAGCCTGGATAGCACTATGGGCAGCTGGATACTAACGGTAGACTGATGACGGAAGACTGACGGTCTTTCAAGGAAGTGGTAGCGGTTGGAGTCAGATTACTGAGTTGTAGTTTTATTGTGCTTCTTGACGTGTCTCGGTATGTGGGCGAATGAAGTGATTGCGCGGTGTAAGTCGGGTACTCAGCTATTGGTCGTGGTGGGGGGAGTGGTTTCAGGTTGATTGAAGAGATGGTTAAGCAAGGTTAGCCCTAGTAGTCATCCTCAACCGATGTGAAGTTCCTGGTCTCCACTTGGGTGTAATGTGGGTGGAAGGGAGATGGAGGGCGGCAGGTAGTGTTGAGGTGGTTAAACGGGGCTATGATGGTCCGAGTTTAACTGTCGTAAAGTTCCTGGCCCTCGCTGGTCATGAAGGGGGTGGGAGGGGGTGGACGGCAGGCTTTCGTCTGGCCCCTGAATTATAAAAAAGAAATTAGTGGAAGTTGATACGACAACTGGTGACGTTAGTTGTGGACGTGGTATGTGGAGATGCCTCTAGACAGTGTCTCCTCCGCAGAAAACGGTCTGTCTTC
>NW_027467546.1:120000-132500 GCF_046742065.1 Oratosquilla oratoria
TATTGCCCAACGATCTTGAGCTGCTCACATATGAAAGAAAATAGGTTAAAAAACAACATTCTTACATTACAATGGTATGTTATTGATGTCTTACCTTAATATTTTCACTCGACAAACTAATTTGACAAGGTTGATAACCAAATTTGCGTTGGAATCGGTGAATATTTCCTTTGAAAGATTTGGGCATACACTTGTGCAATAACAAGATAATTTGAATATCCTGCGCATGCGATGAACGTTCAAAGCATTCAAACTAAGCTTTGCAAAATCAAATGGGTCGCAAAAGATGGCGTTGTATACAATAACAGCGCGATAGTGACGTCACGCTTGTTTTTCGCGCGTACCTACATAATGGAAGAGATGTTGAAAATCTGCACTACTGAGGCCCCCTTTAAATGTCCGGAGGGAAACTCATTGGTAATAAAAATTAACCTAAATAGTAATACTGAGACCATGTCTAAAACCAACATAGTGTACAAATTTAAATGTCTTACCGAGGACTGTATATATATAAATATATATATATATATATATATGAATATATTGTATATATATATATATATGTGTGTGTGTGTGTGTGTGTGTGTATGTATATATTAAGATGATCCTGATGTCTCATGACTAAGATGTCCAATAGTTTTCCATTTTTGGACATCTTAGTCATGAGAAATATATATATATATATATATATATATATATATATATATATATGTATATATTGTGTATATATATACATATATGTATATATATATATATATATATATATATATATATATAAAGATGATCCTGATGTCTCATGACCAAGATGTCCAATAGATTTCCATTTTTGGACATCTTAGTCATGAGACATCAGTCTCATCTTTCATAGTGTACAGAAAACCCACGCACACTGGGAGCTATGTACACTTCTATAGTCACCATCCTGACAATATCATATGTAGTGTTGCTTCGGGTCTTTTTCTAAGGGCACTAAGACTATGCAGCCCATCTTATTTGGATTCAGAAATTTTAACCATACGAAATCAGTTAAGAAGATTAGGGTACCCAGGCTGGTTTATAAACAAAGCCTTAAGTAAGGCCAAAACAAGTTACTATAAATCCACGTCCCACCCATCGCAACATCTTAAATGGAACAAAAATTGACTAAAACTTCCTTATAACAAATCTATCAATAATTTTTCCCAAATGCTACCAAAAGACAACGTAAAAATCATTTATAGTTACACCAATAATTTATTCAGAAAAGTAATCAACGTTCATCACAGAACAACGGAAGACATAAACCTCGGAGTTTACAAATTACCCTGCTCAGGATGTGATGAAGTGTATTGGGGACAAACGGGTAGAGAATTGAAAACAAGAATAAAAGAACATAAAAATTCAGTAAAATACGCACAACAGAACTCCGCGGTATTTCAACACGTCGCCGACAATAATCACCGTATAAATTGGGACGAGGTAAAAATTATTTTCAAATCAAAGTGTAGTTATAAAAGGAAAATCATTGAATCTTCCTTAATTGAACAATTCCCCAATTTTAATATTTCAAAGGGACAATGGTCACCTGATTATATAACCACCTTGGCAGTTAATAAATTACTTCCTTATATTGTAAAAGCGGACGACTTGCCACAAAGCCCGCGCAGCAACATAGACGCTACCTGATATGACAGGTCCATGTTCCCTCACTCCACCTCTCTTCTCTGTATATGAGATATGTGTTTTATCTTGTCTTTTGTATTCCGCTTGCTGAGGATCACAGCAAGTGATCGAAATATACGGAAATCGTTATTTCCTTTCTTCTCTTAAATTCAATCAACAGTGGGTTTGTAGTGCATTTATAAATGTGTTACGACATTACTGGACAGACATATATATAAATATCTAAATATTTATATATACATGTATATATATATATATATATATATATATATATATATTCATTATTACTATGGACACCAAGATAAATTTAAGAATATTTCTTTCTCGCGGCTCGTGCCGCTTAAATTGTTTTTATCGGCTTAAGATTCCTGCACAGTGAAGCTATAGCGGTAATCCCCTACCACACTCCTGGTCATATGGCCACTTTCGGAAGGGTGAGTGTGGTTGGGACAGTTCCGCACGATTCATCAGAAATTTAAAATTCCCGGCTCTGTGCAGGTACGCGCATGCGTCGACAACCCCACCTCCCCCCTCCCTACCCCTCACCCCTTGGCAGACCAGCCACCCGTTACGTACGTTCACTTCAATGAGATATAAAGGCTTCGCCTGTGGGAGGAGGGAGGGACCCTAAACCTGTGCAAGTTTCTTAAGCCGATAAAAACAATTTAAGCGGCACGAGCGGCAACAAAGAAATATTATCGGCTGAAAGAAACCTGCACAGTGAAGCTATGCATGAGATGAAAACAGGTGGGAGAAGGTGAAGCCTGATTTGGTCGAGGACCAGGACTCAAGCCGTTATTACGTGTGTCCCTCCTATGGGAGACATTCATTTTACCACTCAGTAGAGGGGAGAAAAGGAACATCAAGTACTTATACCAAAAGTTTTTTTTTTTTTTATGTACAATATTGTACTATTTACATAATGCGTAAATTATATATAGAAAATTGCATCTTGTTCAGCGGTTCCTGGGCCTTCCCCTACCCTTTGCCCCCCCCCCCTTGCCCCCCCCTTTTTTTTTTTTTTTTTTTTTTTTTTTTTTGACAAGTCGTAATATATACATATCCAGGGGGTGGCTCGTTAATATTTCATGTTTCCGTGTGTTATGTGGGTCGTGTCTAATGGCATCCATTATGTGTGCGTGTTCGTGAGTGCGTGTGTGGGCGCCCGGGGAGGTGCGCTCGGCTGGTAAAATGCAGACTCAGCGATTTGAGCGGATATGGTAGGCGCCAGAGAGTCTGGTTGGTGATTGTGACATCGTTCACAATGCGTGGGAAATGGTGGTGATGTAGGTGGTGTATACAGGGTATCTTGATTTGCTTGTTCGCTGATCTTGTGCTCCAAATCAGTTTCCCTGTAATAAATATCATTCTCATTTTCCAAGTGCAAATCGAGCGAAGTAATCGGTGGGAAGCTCCTATGGATTGGGAACTTGAAGATCTTCCAAGTAGCTTCGTTTGCGTTTATGTACCTTGCCTCGAGGTAGTTACGCACTTCGTTTACCGGCTCGCCTTCCTTATGTTTGGTGTATAGAATCTTATCACACCCCTTGTTTACGTACTTTGTGACGTAGGCTATGCACTTGATGGAGTTCGAACACTCCACGTTGATGTGAGCGTTGTATTTTAGGCATAAATAAGGATTATAGGGTACGACCCAGGAATTATCCACAGTAATGGTCTTTCCTTTGATCTTACGTTCGAACGTAAAGCCTCCCTCTCCTGGAGCACGACGCCTGTATTGGGGATAACCGTTATTTCCAAATAATATATCATTCCGACATGGTTTTGGAAAGTTTTTACCACAAACACCATTCTTCTTTAACCTTTCCTTACAACAAACGTTAGTTTCATCAAAGCCGATGCAAGGCCCATGAATCATGCAAGTTGTTACGATCTCGTACAATCTGGGTTCCTTTTCTTTATCGGGAATTTCGGCACATATGATTTCATCGACAAATTCCGCTGTTACCATATATTCCATCCATAAAAGAATGTGAACGTGAGGCAGACCTCGTTTTTGCCATTCAATGCTGTATAGAAATGCTTTAACTCTGCCAAAAATGTGATTTTTAGTAAAATCATCTATTAAAGCCTCTACTTTTAACTTAAACACCCGACTAACCAAATCGGGTCTATCGCAGCAGCCGGTATTTGGAATCCCTTTCATTTCCACGACGGCTGCCCGCAGCTCTTCCCATTTTGGATTCATCATAAACGTAATAAAGAAATCGGGACTCCCGTAGTGTGTTACAAACGCCAATGCATCCTGCTGGCGCTCTTTCATGTAACGCGGACCGCCCACAAAAGTTGGTGGGATTATAATTCTTTGGCCCCTTTCTTTGGCCGACGCAACGTCCGCCTTTAATATGTCACACCTTTCTCTGCGTATAGATGCCTGGTTGTCAACTATAAAGCATAGTCTGTGTGATTCTACTTTAACGTAATTATCTACGACAAATTGTTGAAAAAGAATGCGTCCTTTAGTCAAATAATTGAAGATATCCTTTCTTTCCATGTAAAGGTTTGCGTAATACATACATGGTGATAATCTTTTACCATCCTTTGGTACATCAATCTTAGCTGAACTCAGTGCATTTACCTTCTTTTGCCTTTTCAAATTGTGCGTATAACCCTTATCTCCGTGAGGTATTAGTAGTGGATATTGGAATATATCGTAAAAGTAGTTTGAGTGACTTAGAATGAAGGTATCATATTTCGTATCTTCTTTGGGAGAACGTATGGTAACCCGTAGGTTTGCAGGGACAGACGGGTCCAAATCCACTATAGCCCCTACTTGAGCTTTCGCTGTAGGCAAGCTGTAAACACCTTTGTGTTCCTTAGTATTCACCCCCTCAGCTGATTTTAATGTTATTGCGACCTCAGGTATAACTTCCTGTTGTTTCATATAAGTCTCCATTAGTTCCTTAGCACTCTCAAATTCCGCTAAGAGAGCTCCAACTGTCTTATTATTTTCCAAAAGGAATCTTTGTAAAACTTCTACGATATTTTTGTTATCCTCTATTTCCCTTAACTCTCTTTTACGTCTAGCTTGCGTTTTCTTGTATCCTGCAAAATAATGTTTCATAAATTTTTCCGATTCTTCCTCTTTAATTTCTCCGTCGAAATCTATTATGAGATCGTACTCTTCATCAGAGTACACGTAATTTTTGTTATTTCGTAACATATTGTTGAGCCCCAATATTTTCCTATGGAATCTCTTAATTGTAGCTGTTACCAAGTTTTTTTTGAGTGAGGCGTAAAGTTGGGGAAACTCATTCTTGTGCTCCCTGGTCAATTCTTTACGAAGGGCATAGTTTTTCTGCACACTTTCTTTTGGGTAATTCTTCGTCTTCGTAACCCAGGCCCAAAAGTGGTTAAACCTCTTCTTTCTCTGTACTCTACTCTTTGAACCACGTTCATCCATTGCAGCAACGCTTGATATGGTATATGGTATCTATAAAAATATCCTAACGCAATGGGACGTTTATGCCCATTTTAGTATAAGTGTGTGAAATGTTTTCACGACCGCGCGACATGACGTCACACGGGAATATGTTAGACAACTAAAAATCATGCTAGACTGACAAAAACCATGCTTAATCTTTTATTCTTCATAACAAATTAGATTTTTATTTATTCATTAAAATAACCCAATGTCATGGGTGAATTATGCCCATTTTAGTGTAATTATGTGAAATGTTTTCAGGACCGTGCGACGTGACGGCACGCGGGAATATGCTAGTGAACAACTAAAACTTATGTTATACTGGCAAAAATAACGCTTAATATTTTTCCTCGCAATAAATTAGGTTTCTATAACATTTTCCCATTAAAATAGCCAAATTTCATGGGTGAATTAGTGCAACTATGTGAAATGTTTTCACGACCGCGCGACATGACGTCACACGGGAATATGTTAGACAACTAAAAATTATAATAGACTGACAAAAATTATGCTTAATCTTTAACTTCTTCATAAATTAGGTTTTTATAATATTTTTTCATTAAAATAACCCAATGTCATGGGTGGATTATGCCCATTTTAGTATAATTATGTGAAATTTTTTCAGGACCGTGCGACGTGACGTCACGCGGGAATGTGCTAGAAAACAAATAAAACTTATGTTTTACTGGCAAAAATAACGCTTTTTTTTATTATTATTATTATTGTATGGGCTTCTCTAACCCTTTAAAAAAAACTGTTTATCCTTGAGTTTGCGGTTTTTTATATAATCATTGTATTTCCGATCGATGTAATACTGTTGGTATTCCTCGAGACGGCTTTTACCACCACTCATAGTAAAATTCTTGTATCCTGCAAAATTAGGTTTCATAAACTTTTCCGATTCTTCCTCTTTAATTTCTCCGTCGAATTATATTATGAGATCGTACTCTTCATCAGAGTACATATAATTTTTACTATTTCGTAACATATTACGAAGGAGTCTTCAAAATCTCCCGAAGGAGTCTCCAGTCTCCAAAAGGAGTCGTCAAAGTCTCCCGATGTCAAATTCTCCCGTGGTCTCTCTCTCTCTCTCTCTCTCTCTCTCTCTCTCTCTCTCTCTCTCTCTCTCTCTCTCTCTCTCTCTCTCTCTCTCTCTCTCTCTCTCTCTCTTTCTTTCTTTCTTTCTCGTTAGGGCTTGGCTTTCTCCTTCTTTAATTCTTCTTTTTCTTGGAAAGTCCTTTCCCAAACCTTAAGGAGGACCGACACATCTGATTCCGATTCGTCGACGACATAGTCGTAATCAGGCAGGATCATTGCCGTTGCGGCTTCTTCACTAATATTGTAAGCTGAAGCAGGAATCTCAACGGATCCCAATTCAGGTTCCTCTTCTGGAATTACCTGCTCGCTATCTATACCTTCCACTAAAGACACGTGATTCTTCCTCTTTAATTTCTCCGTCATAACCACCACTCTTAGTAAAATTCTTGTATCCTGAAAATAATGTTTCATAAACTTTTCCGATTCTTCCTCTTTAATTTCTTCGTCGAAATCTATTATGAGATCGTACTCATAAATATTGTTGAACCCCAATATTTTCCTATGAAATCTCTTAATTGTGGCTGTTACTGAGGTTTTTTGAGTGAGGCAAGTTGGAGAAACTTATTCTTGTGCTTCCTGCCCTTCGCTCGCGGCCAATCAATCGTCTCCGTTGCCGTTACATCAGTGTTCTCGTCCAATCCGTCGTCTCCAATACCGTGACGTCACCACTACTCGACCAATTAGTTGTCTCCATTGCCGTGACGTCACCACTCTCTCAGCCAATCAGAATCCTTACTCAGTGGAACATTTTTGCCGGATTTCGGAAGGTGGTCATAAAAACGCCAGGAAATTTTCAAAACTGGAAAACTTTATTTTTTCATGTATACAGATGAGAGGGGTGGAGCCGTTCCCATGGCGACACATGGGACAGGGGTGACCGAGTGGTAGAGATACCGCGTCCTGAAGGAAGTCGCTGATGCCCAGCCCCCTAGGTCCTGCACCCGCAATGCAGGCGCGCCAGGGACCTTGGGGTTAGGGGGTTCCTAGATTTCGAGTTGTAGAAGAGATGATCCTCAGAAACCCCTTCCGTGCACTCCACGTAGTCTTTGAACACATGCACCGGGCACAGCGGGTGTGGGTGTCCTCCCTCCAGGAAGGATGGTATTCTGAGAGGGCCAATCATGTCGTCCGCCTGCTCATTCTTGGCTAGGAATGTTGGTGATGGAGAGAGGGTTAGGGCCGAGGATTCCTCCTCCAGTTTGAAGAAGGACGGGTGGCGGTAGCCCGTAGGCAAGGCGAGCAGAAAGACGGCACGTTGAAGGAAATGTTCCTCCTCCATAATGGCCCCTTCGAAAACCAGGTACTGCAGAACACGATGCAAGGACCAGGCCAGGACCAGCTGATGTCTAGGCTCTCTCGAGGCGCTGATCCCCTTCATTAGGAGGGTTTGCGCCCTCTGTGGCACTCGGATGTTCATGACAAAGTGGCACTCGGATGTTCATGACAAAGTGAGCCGAGATCGTCGCCGATACCCTGTTGGTGGAGTCAGCTAGCCAAGTCAGGAAGTCCAGAACCGTGCTGGCGGAGATGGTCACTATCACGTGTCTCCGAAGGTAGTCCTGGAATCTCCACCAGCAGGATTCATATTGCCGCACTGAGGACGGACAGTGAGCTCTCAGCATCTTGTCTGCTGCCTCTGTAGAGAAGAGTTGGCTGAGAGCTCCCCGTAGAAACTCCAAGCGTGAAGTTGAAGTGACGCTTGGAGAGGTGCGGCAAGGCTGCTGGCTAGGCAGGCTGACCCCAGTAGAAGGGGAGAAGGGCACCACCTTATTAGCTCCCCGAACACGGCTGGGCTGGCCAGTAGGGAGCTATCAGGAGAACCCGACCCTTGAAGGACCTGAGGGTCTGCATCCCCTTCAAGAGGACCGGTGTCGCTGGAGGAGGAAATATGTATACGTACTTCCAGCGGTTCCAGTCCTCCGTGAAGGTGTCCGGGCCTCCTGCGCGTGTCCTTTGGTTGTAGGTGAGGTAGAGGGGGAGCTGGGTCGTGTTCGGGGAGGCAAACAGGTCCACCTCCGGGGTGCCGTAGCGGAGGGAGAGCGACTCGAACACTTGTGGGCGTAGTTGCCACTCCACCGACGTCTCCCGAAACCTGGATAGAGCGTCCGCCCAGTCGTTCTCCCGGCCCGGAACATACTTCGCCGAGAGTGATATGGCCCTGCGTGATGCCTCGGCGAAGATGTCTTCCGACAGGGCCAGGAGTGGACCTGATCGGGCCGTACCTTGCCTCTGCACGCACTGTACTGCCGTCACATTGTCTATGTCGAAGCGGACGCTCATGCAGGAGATTTCGGGGTGCTGCTCGAGCCATTCTTTCACCACTATCAGCTCCCGAAGGTTGATGTGTAGTGACCTTCTCTCTTCCGACCATCCCCCGCAAGCTTGATGTCTCCAGCTCGACTGGAAGCCCCACCCCATGTCCGAGGCGTCCGTCGCCACTGTTATACGAGGTGGGGGCGGGGACCATGGGACTGATTGGCGTAGGGCCCCCGACCGAAGCCAGGGACGTAACAAGCTGTGGAGTGCTAAGGGTACCGGCCTGGGAAGGTCGCGTGGGAAGAGTGGGATATTCCTGTTGACCTCCCGCGTCAGCCGTCGGTGCTTCAAGCGGCCCAGTGGAAGGACCGGGGCCGCGAAGTTGAGGCAACCTAACAGGCCCTCCCACTGAGGGCGGGAGAACGTGTGAGAGAAGTACGCCCTCCTGACGTAGCGGAGTGTCCGAAGAGCGTTGTCTGGAGCCAGTGACAGGGAGGCGTTGATCGTGTCCCACTCGATCCCGACCCAACAAAAGCTTCTGCGTGGGAGTGAGGGCAGATTTGTCCCAGTTTACCTTGAACCCCATGTCTGCTAACACTCTCAGAGCCACCGAGATGCTGGTTGATGCATCCTCCTCGGTAGGCGAATGTATCAACCAGTCGTCTAGGTACATGAGTGTGGAGACGCCCGCTTCCGCCAAGCGCGCGCCTATCACTCTCACTAGTTTCGTGAAGACACTCGGGGCAAGCGAGAGTCCGAAAGGGAGTCTGGTAAATTGATATGTCTCCCTCCCTACCTGGAACGCCAGGAAACGGCGATATCGGGGGTGGATGGGGATATGCCAATATGCGTCCTGAAGGTCCAGGGACACTAACCAAACTCCCTCCCGGAGCACTGACCGGACCTGAGCCACCGACACCATCTTGAATCGTAGGAGTTTCAAGAATTTGTTCAGTGCGCTCAGGTCCATAATCAGTCTCGTTTTTCCTGGGTCTTTCTTTGGTACGGTAAAAAGACGGGACAGGAAGACCCGACCTGTCGCTGGTTCCACTATTCTCTTTTCTATCATGTCTCTCACGTGGGGCAGCACTGAAGAGGACCCCTTGGATGACGCGGAAGGGCGGCGTAGTGACGGAAGAGACACTCAAGGCCAGATGACCCCCTGCCGGACGACCCTGGCGGCCCATCCGTGCGCAGGCTATGCGTGGTGCCAGCCCAGGAGACACCCCACTTGGGGACCTTCAGAAGAGAATCGACCCGAGGACGTCGCGCGGGGCGGAGTCTGTGTGGCCACGTGGCGGCTGTCTTGGGCTCACCAGAACCCATCTTCATCTTCTTCTTCTTCTTCTTCGTCTCCTTCTTCTTTCTCTTCTTCTTCTTCGATCAGGCCAGGTTAACTCTGTTCAACAAGTACAGATATGCATCTATATGAATCCATCTTCTAATCTCATTCTAAAATATGTGGTGTACTCAAAACGTCGACATTTTGATTCAGATCTTGTCGACAAATAAGCAGCTTTTGCTAAGATGGCTTCATTATTTATCCTGTCATCTAAACAAGTAGTCGAAAGATATTTGATGGACCGTCTGGACAATAACCTGCCCTTGCAACCGAGAGATTGGGCAGTAGTGTCTGTTGGTGTAGTGGGGTAAGGTTCTGTGAAAGTGATCTTACGGGCGGCCGATAGCAGTGGTTTCGAATCCTGCATGCGAATGTCATAAAAATTATCAGATTGATGTCGCTGTTACAAGCTAATTTCTCTCATATATATATATATATATATATATATATATATATATATATTTATTTTTATATATATATATATATATGTATGTATAGTGGCAGTAGTAGTAGAAGCAGAAGTAGTAGAATTAACAGCAGCAGCAGCAGTAGTAGTAGTAGTAGTAGTAATAGTAATAATAGTAGCAGTAGTAATAGAGACAGAGGTAATAGAAGCAACAGTAGTAGTAGTAGTAGTAGTAGTAGTAGTAGTAGTAGTAGTAGTAGTAGTAGTAGTAGTAGTAGTAGTAGTAGTAGTAGTAGTAGCAGAGTGGGAGAGAGGATAGCAGGTTCTGGCAGACATGGCAGCAGCCCAGTGACTGGATGACGCCTACAACAGGATACTTACCTTCTCTCTAGAAAACAATTTTACCCCGCCTAAATGCAATGCATCCAAAGGCCTAATAGAGGAAATGACCCATATATTAAGGGTATATATAAATTCATCTCCCTACGTCCCGATGGTATTCAAAACGCTAGCTATCCTTCCACACCTTACATGTCAGAGGACCCACAGAAAACCTAAGCTTTCTTAGAATGTCCAGGCATTGCAACGGAGAATGGAAAAGTGGGAAAAGGGAGAAGTGGAGCAACTGCTGATGGAAGCAGAGGCCATCCATAATCGACTCAACAAGGACATCAACAGAAAGAAAAATCCAGAAGATAAAGCCAGAAATTTTGCAGACAAGATGAGGCAGGGAAAGGATGCGGCTGCCATGAGGTCGCTCGTAGGGGAGAATGAAGATCCTGGAGTTCTACCCCTAAACTAGGAAACACTAAAGATCCTGAAAGAAAAACATCCAAAAGCAAGACCAACAAACCTGGACTCTAAATTCAGTGGTGACTACCTCCCACCCCACGAGGTAGTCTTTGACATCATCACAAGAGGAAGGATCTGGAACCTTGCTCTACACACCCAGGGAGCGGCGGAACCATCGGGCTTAGATGCGTCTAGATGGAAATGTCTCCTCAGCACCAGCCTATTTGGAACGGCAGCGGGGGGACTGCAGAGGGCCATCGCTGGTTTGGAGAAGAAACTGGCGACTGAGGACTATCAGCACCTGGATGCATACACTACGTGCAGACTTATCCCGCTGGATAAGAAACCTGGCTGTCGTCCGATTGGTATAGGCGAGGTGCTGAGAAAAATAATAGGAAAAGCCATCATGGAAGTCGTGAAGGACGAGGTGCGAGAAGCGACTGCAAACCTGCAGGTGTGCGCGGGGCAATAGGTGGGTTCCGAGGCAGCAGTCCACGCCATGAGAAAAATATTCGAGGAATCAGACTGCGAAGCAGTCCTATTAGTCGATGCATCAAACGCATTCTACAATTTAAATAGAGAGGCTACTTTACAAAATATCAAAGTTAAATGCCCAATATTGGCAAGGTATGTGGAGAATACATACAGAGAACCTGCAAACCTATTTGTCACCAACAGGGTTGAGAAAAAAGAAACGAAAGTGGAGATCATCAAATCCGCGGAAGGCACCACTCAGGGAGACCCGGTGGCCATGGCAATGTACGCGCTCGGTCTTATGCACCTGCAGCAGAAGATACAATATGAGGACACCAGGGTCAAACAGGTAGCATATGCAGATGATCTCACGGGGGCAGGAAAATGCGAGTAAATGCCTTGGTGGATTAAAAAGTGTAATGAGAATTAGACATCTGGGAATGGATGCTAAGAGGAGGTTATATGAAGGAGTGATTGTGCCAACAGCACTGTACGGGGCAGAAACATGGAACATAAGAGAGGAAGAGAGGAGGAGTTTGAATGTGTTTGAGATGAAATGTCTGTGAAGTATGATAGGGGTTACTAGGCTAGATAGAGTGAGAAATGAGGAGGTGAGGAGGAGAGCAGGGGTGGAAAAGGAGCTGGGAGATAGGATTGATGAAATAGTATTAGGATGGTTTGAACACATGGAAAGAATGAGCGAAGAAAGATTAGTAAAAGAGGTGTGGAAGGCAGAGGTGGAAGGAGTTAATATGAGGGGCGTCCTATGATGAGATGGATGGATAGGGTGAAAGGGGCATTACAAAAGAGAGGAATGTCTGTTAAGGAAGGACGGGAGAGGACAGAAGATAGGGGTGAATGGAGAATGGTTGTATATGGATGATTCTATGATGCATGAGGGGGAGTGGGTGGGGGATGGGGGTTGAAGAGGTATGTATGAGAAAAAAAAATTGACGCAGCCCGAAGGGATTTCTCCCCGTCTTCTCCTTTTCTGCATGAGGGGACGGAGAGGGGGGGTCGCCGAA
>NW_027467546.1:135000-147500 GCF_046742065.1 Oratosquilla oratoria
TAGCAAACATTATTGGGGCCAGAACTGTTCCTTGTGGAACACCACTTATCACTTCATCCCAATTAGAGTGTTTGTATCTTATCACCACTCTCATTTTTCTTTCTTGCAAAAAGTCTTCCATCCACTTCAGCAGTTTGCCATGTATTCCACCTGTAGTTTCTAATTTCTTAAGCAACTTCTTATGTGGTACCTTGTCAAAAGCTTTTTTTTTTTTTTTTTTAGGTCTAGAAATGCACAATCAACCCATCCATCTCTTTCTTGTATTATATCTATTAGCCTTGAATAGAAACATATTAAGTTTGTGACGCATGATCGTCCTTGTCTGAATCCAAATTGTCTTGGAATTAGCAGGTTGTTTTTTTCTAAATGCCTTACCCATCTACTTTTGATAATTCTTTCACAATTTTTTTGCTATTGTGCTTGTTAGAGAGACTGGTCTATAGTTTGTAGGGTCTTCTTTGTTTCCCCCTTTATATATAGGTACCATATTTACTCTTCTTCAATCTTTTGGAACTTTTCCTTCTTTCAATAAACTGTTTATTAGACTATGTATTTTGTCTGCCAGTTCATTCCTGCATTCTCTCAAAATCCAGTTTGCTGTTTCATCTGGTCCATGCGATTTTCTGACATCAAGATTACTCAAGGGTTTCATTATTTCATTCCTTGTTACTTCTATTTCTTTCATGGGGGGGACTTTCTCCTCCCATTCAATATCACTAGGTTGTATGTTCTCCCTTGTAAACACTGATTTAAAATGCTTGTTCATAATTTCTACCATTTCTATTTCCTCTGTGTATTCAACTCCTTGTCGTAGTTTCTCTAGATCTTGTTTGTTTTTCACTTTGTTATTTACAAATCTGTAAAATAGTTTTTGTTGGTCTTTACATTTTTCTATGGCATCTTTTTCGTATTTTCTTTTTTCTTCTCTGCACACTTGTACATATTCATTTCTATAACTAGTATATATTTTCCATTTTTCAGGTCTTTTGTATTTTTTCCATTTTGTCCAAGCTTTGTCTCTTTTGTCCTTTAACTCCCTACAACTTTTGTTGTACCAGCACTTTACATATTCTTTTTCTTGCTTTTGTCTTGGGACATACTTTTCCACTCCTTTATAAATTCTTGTCAAAATATTCCATTTCTCTTCCACTGTTGTTTCCTCTTTGTATATTCTTTCCCAGTCTTCTTTTTGAAAGAATTCTCTTATTTTATCAATTTTTTCATACATCATTCTTCCTTTTCTATATTATTCATTTCTTTTTATGTATTTTTCCTCATTTAGTTCCATTTCAACCAATATGTCGTCACTTTTACTTATTGGTGTCTTATATTCAATTTTGACCACTATTTCAGGTTCTGATGTGATTATTAGTTCCAGTATCGATGGTTCTTCTTCATTTCTATACCTAGTGTTCTCTTGAATTCATTACGTCATTGTGTGGTCAATAATCATATCAAGTAGTACATTTCCCCATGAGTCTTCTCCGCGCTTTACTGTCATCTCTTCCCAGCAGACTTCTTTACAATTAAAGCCACTCATTATAACTATTCTTCCTCCACCTTCCATTATCTTATTTAATGTTATCCTTGTGTCTTCTAGCATACTTTTATGTTCTCTCTCATCCCACGAGGCTGTTTTAGGAGGCACATAATGTATTACGAACTTTCTGCTCTTCCTATCTTTGTCTTCCACTTCCATCATAATCATCTCTACTCTATTTTTTCCATATGTGACATTCTTCACATTTATATCCTTCTTAGTCAGTAATATAACTCCACCCCCTTGTTTTACCTCTCTGTTTCTAATCCAATAATTATATGCACCATGTCCTACACTGTTGGGTGGTAGTGGACCTTTCAATTTTGTCTCTACAATTCCCATTATGTCCAGTTCTTTTTCTTTCAGGTAAACATTCAGTTCGTCCAAGCCTGTTATTAAGCCATCTATATTTGTGTAAGACATTTTCAATTTTCTGCTACTTCCATCGTGTTTTCTGTCCCCCTTCCGTTTTTCTCTATTATGTACCATTTTCTCACTTTCATATTCACTACTTTCCAATAGAATTTCTCTTTTTCTGTCTCTGTTCTTCTTTCGTTTTTTTTTTTATCTTCTTGTCTTTTTTGCTTTCTCATCCTCTATTTCATCTTTGTTCATTTCTCTTTTTATCCATATCTGTTTAAACTGTTCACTGTTTGCTAGTTTCCCTGTTTTTGCTAAGATATTCTATGCTGTTGTTTTGTGACCTGAATTTGATCTTAATTGGTCTGGTCTTATCTGTATTTTATTTCCCTATTCTATATATTTCTTCTATTTCTTTCCCTGTTTCTGCTCCATCTTCTTGAACTACTTCCAATATCTTATTTACTTTCTCCTTCTCCTCCTTTATTCTTGTAGTCCAATTTGTATTAAATTTCGCTCCCATTCCCAATATAATTATACACTTCTTTTTATCCGATAAGTCTCAATATATTCTCTTCCTCCCTCATCACTTTAATAATTGTGTCTTTAGTTTGAGCTTTCATCTGTTGTGCTACTATATCCTTAGATACAATTTTGTTATTTTCTTGGACTTTTTTCCAACCCTGTAATTCTTTTCCTATGGATTCTTTATTCTCTTTATTAATCCTCTTTAATTCTTCATTCTCATCTTTTACTTCTTTTAATTGTCTTTTCAATTCTTCTATTTCCTTAGTTAGGTTTTGGTTCTCCTTCTTTAGCTCTTCCAATTTATCAACTCTCTGTGCTATCCTTGTAAGTTGACCGAACCTACTCTCCCAATGTTCGGTCATTTTCTCTAGTTTTTCTTCTAGACTTGCTAATCGGGGGAGGTTAGCATCCCCCCCTCATTAAATCCATGGAAATTATTATTTTCACTTTCCATTGTGTTGTTCTTATCTACATTTCTAACCTTAATGATTTTATTGATATTATCGATTTCCCCTGTGTCGTCAGCAGACCTCTTGTTTATATTTTTTCTGCTGTCAGGGGGAGCCCGTTCGTCTCCCTCCTCATTTCCTTCCATTTCCCTCAGTAATCCCTCCCCTTCTCCCCTTTCATTACCTTTCTACTACACCACGAGCTTTCCCCTTCCCTACTAATACAAAAAGGTACTTCCTCGTAGTTGAAATCCACGAAAATTGCCTTTTCTCCGGAGTTCCAATCTTCGCCGTCAATCCGACGATTGTGTGTGTGTGTGTGTGTGTGTGTGTGTGTGTGTGTGTGTGTGTGTGTGTGTGTGTGTGTGTGTGTGTGTGTGTGTGTGTGTGTGTGTGTGTGTGTGTGTGTGTGTGTGTGTGTGTGTGTGTGTGTGTGTGTGTGTGTGTGTGTGTGTGTGTGTGTGTGTGTGTGTGCCCATTTATATCTATAAAAAAAATAATGACTCACCTCCTAACAATTTAAAAAATATTTTAGGTAGATCCCACCACCTTCAACCATCAATGATCTACCTATTTACCGCCCAAGGAGACATTTCTCCAAACACCATGACCAAGTAATGCAGTTTTTTATTTTTTCATTTTATTTGTAATATAGTAATATGTACTGATGTTTGTATATATATTATATTTTATAAAAAAAGAATATCACATGGAACCCGATCACGTTCTGCGGCTAGATACCTAGTTGCATCAGTTGATCAAAGCTTTATGAAGACCAATAACACAAATGGATTACGGGAAGACATAACTCAAACACACCCCGACACCCCCCAAACTATCAGTACCACTCAAACTGCAAATCAAAACCATGTGAACCCAACTACAACCCAAACCGCTAGCCAACCCAGTACCCTCCAGACACCCACTCGTTCTTCAAGAACAAACATCCCCCAAACCCCCTTACACTAGTCCATAACCACTATACCTTCTCACCCTAAATCCTGATATCTCCACTTTTTCAAAAGCATGTGTCATTACCATCACAGACTATATCGCAGCATGCAAAGTCCTCTTCATTAACAATAATATAACCCAAGACAAACACAAAATCACAATCCTTAACAATCACTTTGAACCTCATGATGATTTCAAAAATCTTGTACGTCTCTTAGAATGAAAACTAGAATCTGGTCTCTCATATACGGAATATTGTTCAGAACTTAAGAAACTATTTAGTGATAGACCTCAGAATAATTTTCATTTCCTATCCAAATTCATCAAGTTCATACATGACCCCCTCCTCCTTCCACTCCATCGTGGCACAAGTAGCAGAATTCTCAAAAACAATCAGAGCATTACTTAATAGTCCCTCCTAATGGGTCTCACAGATTAACCACGGTGTGAACTATGTCAAGGGAGAAGACGTAGCAAATCTCTTTGAGATCGCCATGTTTTTCATAGCCCTACCCATAAGGCGTGAGAGAGGCCCATTGACATTAACATAAGTGACACCTCTCCATCCAAATACATCCTTGACATAACAGATAAATGAAGGATTGATAGATTCAGCAGAATCCAACAATCAAGAATAAATGCAATCTCTTCCATAAACAATAAACCGGCCCACTCTAACCCTGTAACACAAAAGCACCTATTAATAACCACCTTGACACCGCCTGGTGTGATTTCTACAAATCTAATTCCCAGAACACACGGGACTGCAGACAACGCCCAAAATAAAATACAATGTGTTCCATTCACAACACAACATCGCATCCAGATGCTGACTGCAGGGCCCAACGACCAAACAGGATCCCCCCACATACAACATACAATACATCCAACAATCCCTACAACCACTCAGCTAGCATGGGTAATAACCAAACAAGACCCCAATGGTCATCAGGCAACCAAAGTCATACTTACTGTGCTCTACATAACTTCTGTAACCATTCCGATAAAGACTGCCATCAACAAAACCGCCAATCTACCTCCAGGCCTACCCATCACAACCAAAACAGATAATGTTCGATCCATGATACATTCTCCCACTCTGAAAAAGACTGCCGTGCTCAAAACCCACTATCTCCTACACAGCGACCACAACCCCCCACCCCCCAAACAGGAACGCTCCTCAGCTCTCAACAGGAACTAACAGCCGAACAACTTCCCCCACCCACATGTAACACACACACACACACAAAGCAGACAGTCGGGGGAATGAATACAAGCTTCCCACGGCAGAACCCCGTAACATCGTCCATAGGTGAACAAGAAGTCCTATTCTTCATGGGCACAATAGTAAACGTCCTATGTACATTTCTAATAGACACAGGTACAAAGATAAATATACTTTCACAGTCCATATATGCACAATTAGGTGACACCTACCCTACTGACAGACCACACCTTACAGGGACTATAATAGGTGGTACTCACCTAGACTTCGTCTCAACTATAACACTCACCATAAACATTGTTAATAATTCGTTCCACCCACTACTTTCTATGTAGTCGAAAACTGAACCCTTGAATGTGATGGCATTTTATAATTATAATTCTTAGCCTAACACAAAATCCATATAGATAAAAACCCCGATATGCTCAAGTTAGGTGACGTTCAGATCCCACCATCACCTATCCCGACGCTTCTAGGCGTCTTGATAAGCACGCTCAGTACCCACTCTCACCCCTAACATCGTCCTATCGGAGTGTCACAACATCCTGCCTGCTACCAAGTTTGCTCAACTCAGCATCTGATGATTTTATCAGAACACAGGATGCCCCCGCAAATCCCTGACTCGACATCAGGTAATACCACCAACATTACGGCACCCCTCCCCACCCACGCAGATATGCCAAGTCAGACAACACCACACCACTCACTCCCCCTTCCCTTTCTCAACACATAAATTCTCACCATCTGCAAAATTAGAATCCCTTCAGGGGAAAATAAGATTTTTTCAGCAACCATACCTGGTGCACTTCCAGGCCAAGGCATAATTATGTCTCCAGATGCCTGTAGGAGAAAGAATCTCCATAAGCCTGCTTTATGGGATACAGTTAGACAGAATAAGGAGGCAATAATCTTACTAGAGAAGATCTCACATACCCCAATTAAACTAAACAAAAGCACAGATAAGTATAAATCAATAATACATAAACCCCCATTCAGGAAACACACATCACCCCTATCAACACCATCACCACCAGACCAAAATCCACCCCAATCCCTCTTGAATATATCCCGGTTGTAGACTTTCAAGAAGCCAAAAACAACCTTAGGAATATTCTTCAATCCCATCGTGAGACAGTCGCCTTAGACGATGAACCCTTGGGAAAAACATCCCTGGCTAAACGCCATATACACATACCATCCCCGCACATACCCAATCTATACACCAGCCAATAGAATTCCTCAGAGTAGAAAGATTTTATTCTCAAACCACATAAACGAGATGTTGGAACAAGGTGTCATTAGACAATCTCAATCCCCTTGGAACTTCCCACTTTTCCTAGTCCCTAAGAAGGATGGATCTTTTAGACCAGCCATAGATTTCCGTAAAGTGAACACAAACACCACTCCAGACCGCATGCCAATCCCCGTTATGGCAGACGTTCTCCAATCACTGGGCCAAGGAAACAAAGTTTTCTCAACCTTAAATCTCAAATCTGCCTTCTGTCAGATACAATTAGCGGAAGAATCTAAACAGATAACCGCATTTAGCACTGATAAGGGTCACTACGAATTAATCGTATGCCATTCGGGTTGAAAAACTCATCTTGTACAATACAACGACTCGTGAATAGCCTCTTTGAATAGAAATTAGGCAAATCCCTTTTCGTCTACCTAGACGACCTAATAATATTTTCTCCTGCTGTGGAAGAATACCTTGACACAATTCGCTACGTCTTACGCACCATCAGAAACACTGGGCTTAAAATTCAACTTAATACTCATTTCTGAAGAAGAAAATTACTTTCCTTGGCTATACAGTGAACAAAGAAGGAATCCACACGAACTCAAATATGACCAGAGCCATTACTGAATTTCCCACCCCAAAGAATAAAGACCAATTTTGCTCCTTTGTTGGAACAGCCCCATATTACCCCTATTTAAAAAAAAATACGGTATTAGCTGCTCCACTTACTAAATTCACACGTAAGAACGTACCCTTCAAATGGGACTCGGAGGAACAAGAGTGCTTTCAGAAAATAAAAACTGCATTAACTAGAGCACCCACCCTCGCTTTCCCGAACTTTACTAAAGAATTCCTTTTGTTCACGGATGTATCCTCCCTTGGGATAAGAGCAGACTTACAACAAATAAACTCAAACGGGAAACAAAGAACGATTGCTTACGCGAGCCGCGTGTTGAACCGCGCGGAGCGTAATTACTCCACCACCCACATGGAAGCTCTAGCTGTAGTCTGGGCTCTAAAACTTTTCCGGTAACTCGCCCTAGGACACAAAATCAGTCATGACAGACCATCAACATTTAACAGAGTTTTTCAAAGGGAAAACTTTACAGGGCAAGATAACAAGGTGGCACACAACCATCTTAGAGTCCAACCCAGTGATTGTCTACGTAAAAGGTAAGGCCAATGTCGCAGTAGACGCACTTAGCAGAAACCTCCTGATCGCAATAGTTCCAACCACCCACTGCATTTCCCCTCAGGAACTTGGAGAGGAATAGAGAAACGACCCAAATTGGTCACATGTAATCCTCCACCTAGAGACGGGAGCCACCTCACAAAAACACTTCCCTGTCCCCCTTCGAGAATTACATATAAAAGATGGAATTCTTAAAAGAGGCAATACTACTCCAACCCAAACAGTGATCCCAAACTCACCGATTCCCAGAGTCCTCTTAATGGTCCACGATAGCCCCAATGCAGGTCACCCAGGCAGAGATAAGTGCCTGGCAAACACCAGACGTGCATACTTCTGGCCAAAGATAGCCACCGACATCACCCGTCACTTTGAACACTGCACTACCTGTAACCAACTTCGCGGGGCAGACCCTAGACCACTCCAAATTGGAGAGGTACCCATCCCCTCAGAAACATGAGATGCTATGGATATCAATATTTTAAAGTTGCCTTCAAGCCGTCAAGGTTCACATTACGTCCTTGCCGCGGTGGATTACTTTTCAAAGTACACAATACTAGTACCCTTACCAGATAAATCAGCAGAAACAGTGGCCCAATCCTTGGTTGACCACGTGTTCTGCAGATACAATATACCTCGTCAAATCCTCTCTGACAACCGCTTGGAATTCAGAAACAAAATTTCTCCAAAATGTGGCCAAATTATACCACATCAACAAGTTATATGCCACAGCATATCATTCACAAGGAAACGGACTTGTAGAGAGAACAAATAGAAAAATCCTCGAAGTCCTCCGTCCCCTATAAGAGTGTCTTTGCGACACATGGGTAGATTGGCTCCCACAAGTGCAGGCCAGCATTAATTTCTCTATAAACTCAGCGATGAAGAATTTCCCCCACTTCGTACTCTTCGGCCAACCCCTCCGTATGCCTTATGTCATACTGGGAAAACTCCCTCCTTCCTTATACATCATTGAACATTACGAAAAGCGCGTGGAACTCGTCATGCACTTGATCCACAAAGAAGTGAAAAAGACCCTCGAACAAGAAAAACAACAAACTCGAATCAAACAACTTAAACACTCTCGATCCTTGTCTCTCACCCCAGGTGACGTTGCCATGCTTAAACACCCCAACAGATCAAACTTAAAACAAAGTTCTTTGCTCCCCTTGTAGTAGCAGAAACACTAAGCAATAACAACTACCACCTTATAGATCCGTCAGACGACACCCTCACCACAACACATGGAGAAAAACTGAAACGAATCAAACCAACACTCGATGTCAAAGTTCATTCTAGACAGACACGGATTCCTACCAAACCGACCTCCACCCACTAACCTGCATCATCCACCCACAACCAAGAAACCTCAACCACCTACCTTTCACATGTCACTACGCTCCAGGCAGTAAGTCTTTATAACAACCCAGATTCTACCCCCTCCCACTTTGAGGGCAGGACGTCATGTTCATCATCAAACTCTTTCCAAACCATATAAAAAAAAACAATCTCCAACTTCTTCCGGATCGTGTTCGCCAGGCAGAATCATACTCCGATACACTCACAACAATAAATAAAAAAAAAAAACATTCAGAAATAAAATACCTAACCACACTCTCACTCTTCCAGGACACCCCTACTTCTAATCTTCGTATGCGTCGTTGCAGCCTTCTCTGGTGATAACCCATCGAGGATGATCCCAGGAGCAATTGTCGCTCCTGCAGGACAGGTAATGGTCATTCGAGACACAATCACAGTAAAAATGGAGTTCGACATCACGAAACCACACACAGACCTAGAGTCAATACGTAAACTTACGTATACAATATCAGACCATTTCCATACCACCTTCAAACACCCCAGTCCCACAACAAACTCCTCAGAATCAAGAGACCGCATGTTCTACTCAATCTCCGACAAACTAAACACAGTACTCCTCCAACTCTCCACAATTGAATGGGGAGACATGATGACAAATCATAACACAGAACGCCACCATGCCTCCTTCAGACATAAGAGAGGACTCATGAATTTCATGGGTTCCCTTTCTAAGTCCCTGTTCGACATTCCCACTGAAAATGAGATCACAAACGTCCATCTACGTATCGAAAAGATGGCCTCCAGGCTAAATAAGATGGGAAAGCTTGTCCTACTGAACTCATAAAACGAATTAAGTAAACACATAGACATGGTTAGTCACTACCACCATGTGTTTATACTCGACCTCATCGACGCAGCCAACAATAATGCCACCCCAAACCTCCTCCTCAAAAGTAAACTAAAAACTGCACTCTCCATCGCCTTAAGAAACCTCCACCTAAAAAGTATTTCCCCTCCAAACAACTAAACCTATATTACCCCCTCATTAAAACAGCACTAGGTACGAATGCAATCTACGCTCATATCCCTCTCGACCCACAAAAGAGATTCATAGGTTGGAATATAATCCCGTTCCCATACACCTACAAACACTCGACTATCACCCTCGATGTTCAACCCACCACTATTATCAAATCTGAAGACGGCCAATGGTACTCATACAACCCCTCCTCTGACCTCACCTTATGCAAATCAGCTGTTTTTAAATTCCATGTTTGCCCCGCCTACCTTTTCAGTTTTCATCGTACCACAGAACCTACCTGCATGATTCAAATAATAACATTAAACGTCAGCACACTGGACAGCTGCTAATACAAAAAGGTCAACTCCACCAAAATTCTTCACCTACACATTAACACAAACTACTTCCTATTCTTCTCACGAACAACACTCGTTTCAGTATTCTATGAAAACAATCCCTCATCTTGGCAGAAACCAATCCGTGGACCCGTCCCAATCCACGACTCATGCCAAATATATTTTGACGACAAAAGCTTCCACCTTAACCACCACCACAACATTCTTCGTTACAATCTCAGCTCCACCCTCGACCCTATCGCACCCCTTCCAATACCACTAACCTCCCCCCCCCGACCTCTCCCACTTTCATTAAAGCAACAATATTATGTAGCCTGTCTAAACACCACCCAATTAGACATAATGGACACACTGCAATTCTCCACCCCCACACTCCCACCAATCGCTATATCCCTAGGTTCCTTCACCCTTCTGATCCTGCTCCTCTTCGTTTGTAGACTAACATATGTCTGCGCGATCCAATGCGCTGGATAAAGGCCATAACCCCCAACTGTATACCCTAGAATTAAGTCTCAACCATCTTTATCAATTATACTCATTGTGTAACCCTGGGAAAATTTACCCCCAACTGTTTACACTAGAATTAAGTCTCAACTATGTTTTATCAATTATGCTCCATATATAACCCTAGGAAAATTTACTCACCAAGAAATATTAGAATCCTTCATTCCTTTGACCTTATCACCACTCCAATTGCCCGACTCTCAGAAACGACTCCCATTACTCCAAAGGTGATTCCAAGGTGCAACTCACAGAAAAGAATACCCTTTCCACCAGTGTCGGTAGACAAAGTGCAACTCACAGAAAAGAGCACCCTTTCCACCAATCACGGAAGACAGAATGCAACTCCCAGACAAGAGCGAAGTAAAACATGTGAAACCGAGTATGAACTAATTTTAATAAAATTTGCAATTATCACCCCATTCTAATGATTATCACTCATTGTGAACAAATGAGCATGCTATGATACCATGCTATGACCCCATCCAAGAAATTACGACAATTTAACCCCCCCCCCCGACACCTACTAAGGTTTACAATAGGTATCGCACGATACTCCCAATATATATATATATATATATATATATATATATATATATATATGTGTGTGTGTGTGTGTGTGCGTGTGTGTGTGTGTGTGTGTGTGTGTGTGTGTGTGTGTGTGTGTGTGTGTGTGTGTGTGTGTGTGTGTGTGTGTGTGTGTGTGTGTGTGTGTGTGTGTGTCTTTATATATATATATATATGAATATATATATATATATATATGCATGCATATACATACACATGTAATAAAAAATGACAGCATTGTTGTAGCTATTCAGTTGTTGTAGTTGTTGTTGTTGTTTTTGTTTTTGTATTCTCGGTTTTCCTAATTAGAGATTTGCGATTAACCGGATGAATTGAAACTAAATCTCTATATTCTTCCATTTTTTCTTATTTGAACTCAACGTTTCGTCTTGAAGAAGACATTTTCAAGAGTAAACTTAAATAACAAAAATTACATAGTTACACTAATGGTGACAAAAAATACAACAATTACATAGATATAGTAAAGCTGACAGTTGTGTGCAAGTAAAATATGAGGGATACAGTATAAATGCAAATAAATACGGAGACAAGAAGACTTACATTTAAAGGGAAGAGAGAAAGAAAGTGACAAGTCGGGGTTGACCGATGTATATATAAGCCTAAGATCAGGTCAGACAAAAGAGGTCAGACAACAGGGATCCCAGAGGTCACCCGCACCTCTATCCTAAAATAATTAGCTAGTAAATAAGGGACCTCAGAGGGCAATAATAACACTTACAGATATTGCCTCATCCCTTAAAGGTGGGTAACAAATAGAAATTACTATCATCAGTTATTATCTATATCATATATCATCACCATTGAGGTTAGACAAAGATAAATATAGTTATTTTCATATATTGAACTAAAAGTTATATTGATTATATCTTCATTACATGCAAAATAATTCTCATACATATTCTTACACATGTGAGGTTGGACGAACTCTTAATCATCATTACTTGCATCCAGTAGATCTATACTGAGATTCTGATCTCAATATTATTATTCATATGAATTAAATTCAACACAATGTATAACATAAGTAAATAAACTCAATTAATGTAATAGGCACACTTAGATAAATAATTAGACCTTGTACTAATCTTAATATAAGAGTTCACCACAACGTGGCCACAATAACATAGTATGCATACACATGATACATTACATATGATCATTGAATATCAACTGAATCTTCAAACTTATCAAGATAATAATGAATTTTCAATACAATACAATTTCTA
>NW_027467546.1:152500-160000 GCF_046742065.1 Oratosquilla oratoria
CTTTCCCTTGTAAAGTGGAACTATACAAGCACTCCTCCAGTCCTCTGGCACTCTACCTTCTCTCCAGCAAACATTAAATAACCTCACCAGCCAGTCCACCATCACTATACCTCCTTTTTTAAGACATTCTGCATGGCATCCATCCATATCAGGTGCCTTACCTGCTTTCATCATCTTAACTGCTGCCTTCACTTCATCCTTCCTTATTTCACCTCCATTTTCCTCACTCATCACTCTCATATTCTTAGCATTTCCCACTGTAGCTATCTTTCCCTCCCTATCCTCCTTCACATTAAGCAACTCCCTAAAATATTCTGCCCATCTTCCCCTTACTGCCTTTTCCTCCATTATCATCTCTCCATCTGCACCTTTTACCTTTTCTTCTCTACTTGATTCGCCTCCTCTTCCTCTCTTAATTTCTTTCCAAAACATCTTTTTATTACTTTCAAAATTTTCTATCATACTCTTACCCCATTTTACATGTGCTCTCCTCTTTGCCTCCTTTACCTTTTTCTATACTTCTCTTTTCTTTTCCCTGTACGTCTCATATGACTCCCTCGTCCTATTTTGTAACCAATTTGTGTAAGTTCGCTTCTTCTCTTCTACAACCTTCTTCGTTTCCTCATCCCACCATTCACTACCCTTCCTTCTATTTTCTCCTGTCCTTCTTCTTCCACACACCATCTTTGCACACTTTGTGACTCCCTCCTTGAACCATCCCCATTCCTCCTCCACACCTACCTCTACTCTATCCTTCACTCCCTCCCACTCCTCCTTCAGCTTCCTCTTGTACTCCTTTTCCTTTTCCTATTCGTTTAAAGAGTTCACTCTAAGCACCTCCCTACCTTTTGTCCCTTTCCTCTTCCTCCATCTGTCCTCCACTGTCAACTTACCTTCCACCAGAAAATGATCTGATATTACCCCACCCTCTCCCCTTAGCACATGTACATCCCTAACTCTTCCTATCATAATCTTATTTACCACTACATAGTCCATTAAAGCTCTATCTACCACCTTTCCCTCCACCACCCTCTCCCATGTGTACTTATGCTTGACTTTCTTCCGAAACACTGTATTTGCTATCATCAACTCTCTTTCTAGACACATTTCCACCATCAAGTCTCCACTACGATTCTTTCCTGGAACTCCACATTTCCCAACCACTCCATCAATTGGCTCCTTTCCTACCCTAACATTAAGGTCTCCCAGTATTATTAGATTTACACTTCTCCCTAAACCCTCTATGCACTCATTTAAATCTATCCAAAAGGCCTCCCTTTCTTCTACATTCTTCTCACAGTGAGAAGAATAATATAATATAATATGATATAATATGATATAATATAATATAATATAATATGATATAATATAATATAATAATATAATATAATATAATATAATATAATATAATATAATGAAATATAATATAATATAATATAATATGATATAGTATAATATAATATAATATGATATAATATGATATAATACAATATGATATAATATGATATAGTATAATATGATATAGTATAATATAGTATAGTATAATATAATATAATATATAATATATTATGATATAATATATTATAATACAATATGATGTAATATAATATATAATATATAGAATATTATAATATAATATAGTATAATATAATATAATATGATATAATATAATATAATATGATACGATATAATATAATATAATATAATATAATATAATTTGATATGATATAATATAATATAATATAACATAATATAATATAATGTAATATATATTACAATATAGTATAATAAATATAATATAATATAATATAGTATATTGTAATATAATATAATATAATATAATGTAATTTAATATAACATAATATAATATAGTATAACATAATATAATATAATATAATATAATATAATATAATATTATAATATAATATAATATAATATGATATAATTTAATATAATATAATATAATATTGTTGGTTCCTGCTAACGAAGATATTGTCACTTCGACAACAAATTTCCACAAGGTTATTAGTCTCACCAGTCCACATTGGGATACATATATATATATATATATATATATATATATATATATATGTATATATATATATATATATGTATGTATATATATATATGTATATATATATATATATATATATATATATATATATAAATTATACAAAGTGATGTATCATCATTTCTTGTTGCCCCTGTATGTAAATTAAATAATTTCGATGTCTAGTCTCGCTTGAAACAGCAACCATGTAAATAGTTCTCCCTTGTCGGCAACCTTACCGGATTGATGTATGTAATGAACCGTTCCTCTTCGAAGAGCGGGAGATATTCACTCGAATAAATACAAGAACTAAGGCTTATTTTCCACGCCTCCAGAGAAGCCGCTCCACTCGAACGCTACCCATATGTTGTGAACAACACTATACAACATATCTGGTGAACAGCGGCGGGATCCAAAGAACATTTTCCTAGTGGACTACTCTGGGATACGAAGAATAATTCAAGCATTATTCCAGAGTAGCGGAGAAGAAGAATTACAACGGCGTCTGCAACGAGACAAAAGCCCATTCACTTCGCTGTGAACTCAACCCAGAGCAACCGGACAAAATCCCCTCCGTCATCACGATGAACACTAGCTACGTTCTAGGACGTTCCCAAGGCGAGCAACGGACATCACCCCACTACTCCACGACTACACGCAACTTAGTCTCAACCCCAGCACCACCGCCGTCATACAGAATCTATCAACTCGCCCAGCAACAGCGAACCATCAACCGGAGACAACACAACCCCCAGGACCATCCCTGCCTCTGCGCCCAACTTTCAGCGCTCTCGGACAAAATCCCACAACGAAGGACGCCGTCAGTTTCCTCGACCCACCTATTACGCTCCACCTACGCCCATCACTCTACGTGGGACATCGTTTCCACCATTCTCCAACTGAAGTATCGCTCCCCACTTCTGCCAATCGGTTCAGTAAATACGAAAAACTGAAGTCCACACCGAACTAACCATACCTATCTCCACCCACCTGTATTTATTCTCTCCCTATTTTCCAGATCACAATTCACCATCGCACCAAATTCATCGGTCTATTCCCATTCACCCACCTCTACGAGACCACTTCACCATCGCATCAAATCCATCGGTCAGTAAGTAGACACCTCAATTTTTGGGCTAAAACAAAGTTCCGTCAGTAGCGTGAATGAGTTCCCAAAGTGAAGGCAATTATGCCCTTTTTCATATTTTTTCAAGCCTTATTTTTTCAAGTGATTTATTTCATTTTAAAGAACAAAGTGTGCATGAAAAATCCCCACTCCCAAACCTCACACTTCTACAACACACGTTCCAAGATGGCAACCCCCAACGAAAATAACACAGATTCCACAGTCAACCACTCACAAACCAACACTCTGCTACAAATTTACTCTCACTCATTAAACACGATCATACTCTTCCGAAATTTGACGGATATAACGTAGCTATTCACATTCTGTTAGATGACGTAAATTCAGAAATACAGCGTACATAAGTCAAGGACGACAAAACAAAGATAGAGGTTCTCAAATCATGCATTGATTTCAATAACACTTTAACCAGTGACATTGTACAATCAGACGCCTTCCTTCAAACACAAACATACGACCAGTTCGCAGAACAGTTCAGGAAATCATTCGCAGAATTTGAACACTTAGGCTCTCTCTCTCTCCCCTATACACACTCGCTAAGACCTTTAACATAGGCCCTTACAACACCAAGGAACGAGCGGTCAAGATCGCAAGTGATTTCAAACAGGAGCTCAAAGCCGCACTCACATCCTCTCCCTGGGTTGAAAATTACAAAATTACCTTAGACAACGTACTCTCACTCTTCGGTTGCCTCAGACTGATATCACAACTTCACCCAGAAACACTGCAGAAAACAGCCCCCATACCCTTCCCTCCAGACTCAACACTTGTAGACTTTTCTAGAAAGTTCTCAGACACGACCACGGCAAAAACACTGATCCAACAACAGAACATCCCCATCACACAGACTTCCACAGTAGCACAAATCTCACAAGTAAACGACTCCAGAGGTCGACAAATGTCACGCACACGATCACGACAGCGATCCCTCTCAAGAACACCCTTCTTTTGCACAATCTGCAACAAACCGGGACATAGCACAAGCAGGTGTTATTACAGAAAACCGACAACCTTCTGCCAATACCACGGCCCATCTTTCCATGACACAAACCAATGTCGTGTTCTAAAATCACAAAACCAGACTTCATACGCGTCTCCCCAACACTCGACTAGCGGCAACACAAACAAACAAAACACGATATGACTATCGTCTCACGGTGACACACACACACGACCTCACGAGACCCAGTCACACACACACCCCTTACCGGTACTCACGATGACAGCTTCTCAACAATCCCCATCTTCTATGACACTTCAAGCCACTGTCAACAACATCCCACAAGTACTCTTTCTGGACACGGGCTCACCCGAAAACGTCATGTCAAAACTTGCTTTCGGTCAGTTTAGGTTCAAACACGGTAGGCTCACGATTCTAGAACCCACAGACATCACATTAGTAAATGTAGACGGTGTTCCTTACCCCATCATTGGCAAGATCGACTTAGACATCTCCCTACATGGAAATTGCCCTCCCATTGCCACGACAATATACGTAGCCGAAGTTGTATTTCCTGCAGACATTCTTATAGGGTTGACATGGATGCAAGACAATCACATAACCATCTACCCTGCTAAACACGGTATTGTCTATCATAACCACTTCATACCTGCTCTGAAAACAACAAACACGCATGCCCAAACACCAAACACGCATGTCACAAACATTTACGTGGCCGAGCAACAGCATGCACCAACAGATGAAACAAACGCACAAGTGACACACGCAGCAGACACGCCTACTACCACCACTCACCCAGGTACCTCAACACACACACGTAACAGACGCAGACTGTCAGCACATAGGTCAAAGTCGGCTCGCAGACAAAAGAAACACGACGTCTCCACAGACATCCCTGAGCTCACCTTAGAATACACAACCGTCTCGCAAATCTCTCACACTCTCACAAAAACTCACGCAGTCGTAATCAGTGACAAAACACTGTATCCACGCGAGTACACAAAGCTCCAAGTTCGTGTTTTCCAAGCTCCGAACTCAGACGTCCTCTGCATCGCGGACACTTGCCATCTATATGGTGTTTCTCTCCTATCAACCATAACAAATACATCGAACAAAACGTATACAACCATCATAGTGGCGAACAACACAAATGCACCTCTCCACCTTGACAAAGGCACAAACATTTGTGATTTTACCATATACCCAGCTCCAGTACATATAATCGAGCAGGACAAGATACCTAACGTATGCACCATCAACACCGGACAACGGAACACATAAACCACCGGAGAACAGAACACACAGCAACCCATCCAAGAAGCTCACCTAAACAACATAGATTTTCCAGAAGCACAAACAGATCTTATGATCATGAACACATACAGGCACGCCATTGCACTTCTAGGCAAACCACTAGGTTTCCCAAACATAATAGAACATTACATACCCCTTCGGCAGCATGCTAAACCACTGTATATACCAGCATACTGGCTACCACATAGCAAACGCAACATTGTTAACAATATTATTGCAGACATGCTCGCCCAAGACATTATAGAGCCAAGTTTGTCCCCTTGGAATTTCCCTCTCTTCATTGTTCCTAAACACGACGGCTCCTTCCGCCCTGTTGTAGACTTTCGTGAGCTCAATAAACTCACTATTCCTGAAAGATATCCTATACCTCATTTGCAAGACACATTATACTCTATAGGTGAACACAACACTGTTTTCTCCGCTCTCGACCTCATGTCGGGGTACTTCCAAGTACCTCTCGATGATGAGTCAAAGCCACTAACAGCCTATAGTACCAACACAGGCCACTACCACCTCAAAAGATTGGCCATGGGACTCGTCTCTGCTCCCTCCGTGTTTTCTAGATTGATGTACAAGGTCCTAGAAGGACTCATAGGGAAAACAGTTTTCATTTACTTGGACGACATAATCATTGTCTCAAAGTCACTCACAGAACAACTTTCCACACTTGAAACTGTCCTCTAAAGGCTAGCCGCGGCAGGTCTCAAACTAAAACTCAAGAAGCGTTCCTTCCTCAAAAGGGAAATACGTTTCCTAGGACACGTCAACTCTCAAGGTGTCATCACCTCTCAGGACAAAGTTAGGGCTGTCCTAGACTTTCCACGCCCTACCTCGATCGAATACTTCAAGTCATTCTTGGGTTTATCAGGTTTCTACAGGCGTTTCATTGAGGGCTATGCTCACATTGCAGCCCTAGTAACAGCCCTTCTCAAAAAGGATAAATCCTGTAACTGGACGCCTGAACATCACACAGCTTTCCACAACTTAAAACAAGCTCTTACAACAGCACTGGTCCTTCCATTTCCAAGTTTCTCAAAACCTTTCACACTCTGTACAGGTGCTTCCTACAAAGGACTCAGTGCAGTAATGATGCAACAGCATGAGTCAAAATTTAGATCGATAGCATACGCTAGCCGCGCGCTGAACAAATACGAACAAAACTACTCTGTGACTGAAATTGAAGCTCTAGCTGTCATATATGCCCTCAAACACTTTAAAGATATCATACTTGGCTATGAAATACACGTATACACGGACCACCAACCCATTCTCCACCTTACCTTTTTTAAAGGAAAGAACCTCACTGGAAAACTCGCCAGATGGCTCCTCACCATACAGGAATTCATGCTTATATTCCACTACATGCAGGGTCATGCAAACACGGTTACCGATGCCCTTAGTAGACACGTAGCAACTATACGGCAGGTAGCACAGCCGCTTGACATTACGCAAAAGCTCATCATCGCCGCTCAAGCAACAGTTCCCCTATGGAAAAGAATTATTCATTATCTCACCTCAGGTGACACTACCAATACAGATGACTTTCCTCCCAACATAGACAATTACTCGATCATAGACCAGGTTCTCTACCACACTACACTGCTCACAAACAAAAACAAACCAAACCTTAGGGATACACAACTGGTCGTTCCTACCGAACTTGTTCCGGAAGTACTGCAAATTCTTCACGATTCTCCAATAGCAGGACATTGTGGTAAGGAGAAATGTTTAGCGCAAGGCAGATTGAAATACTTTTGGCCCACCATGCGCAAAGACATACACGCATACATAGATGCATGTCATTCGTGCATCTCTTATAAAGGTCACATTAGCGGCCACGTACCTATACACAACTATCCAACACCTTCTAGATCTTTTGAAACCATTGCCATTGACTTACTCAAACTACCACTCACCTTAAATGGAAACCAATACCTCTTCGTCTGCATCGACCATTTCTCATGTTTTTGCATTCTCTCTCCCTTAGCCAGAAGTGTCGCACAAACCACCATCCACAACGTCATCTGC
>NW_027467546.1:165000-175000 GCF_046742065.1 Oratosquilla oratoria
TTAAATAACCTCACCAGCCAGTCCACCATCACTGTACCTCCTTTTTTTTTTAGACATTCTGCATGGCATCCACCCAGACCAGGTGCCTTACTTGCTTTCATCATCTTAACAACTGCCTTCAATTCATCCTTCCTTATTTCACCTCCATTTTCCTCACTCATCACGGTCATTTTCTTAGCATTTCCCACCGCAGCTATCTTTCCCTCCCTATCCTCCTTCACATTTAGCAACTCCCTAAAATATTCTGCCCATCTTCCCCTTACTGCCTTCTCTTCCATTATCATCTCTCCATCTGCACCTTTTACCTTTTCTTCTCATCTTGATTCGCCTCCTCTTCCTCTCTTAATTTCTTTCCAAAACATTTTTTAATTACTTTCAAAATTTCCGTGATACTCTTACCCCATTTCACATCTGCTCTCCTCTTTACCTCTTTTATCTTTTGCTTTACTTCTCTTTTATTTTCTTTGTACCTCTCATATGACTCTCTCGTCCTATTTTGTAACCAATCTGTGAAAACTCGCTTCTTCTACAACCTTCTTTGTTTCCTCATCCCACCATTCACTACCCTTCCTTCTATTTCCTCCTGTCCTTCTTCTTCCACACACCATCTTTGCACACTTTGTGACTCCCTCCTTGAACCATCCCCATTCCTCCTCCACTCCTAGCTCTACTCTATCCTTCACTCCCTCCCACTCTTCCCTCAGCTACTTCTTGTACTCCTTCTCCTTTTCCTTTTCATTTACAGAGTTCACTCTAAGCACCTCCCTACCTTTTGTCCTTTTCCTCTTTCTCCATCTATCCTCCACTCTCAACTTACCTTCCACCAAAAAATGATCTGATATTCCCCCACTCTCTCCCATTAGAACATGTACATCCTTAACTCTTCCTATCATACTCCTATCTAACACTACATAATCCATTAGCGCTCTATCTACCACCCTTCCATCCACCACCCTCTCCCATGTGTACTTATGCTTGACTTTCTTCCGAACTACTGTATTTGCTATCATCAACTCTCTTTCTAGACACATCTCCACCATCAACTCTCCACTACGATTCTTTCCTGGAACTCCACATTTCCCAACCACTCCATCAATTGGATCATTTCCTACCCTAGTATTAAGGTCTCCCAGTACTATTACATTGACATTTCTCCCTAATCCCTCTATGCACTCATTAAAATCTATCCAAAAAGCCTCCCTTTCTTCTACACTCTTCTCACTGCCAGGCCCATATGCACTTACAAAACCCCACACTCCTTTCCCAGTTTCACCTTCATCCACATTATCCTTGAGGAAACCTCCTTCCACTCCACTACACGTTTACCTATCTCTCAACTTACTAGTATAGCCACCCCTTCTCTCCCTCGCCCTCACTTCACTCCTGATAACCTCCCACTTACAGTCCCAAACTTACACTCGCCCTTCCCTTTCAACTTAGTTTCACTCAAAGCCAACACATCCATTTTTCTTCTCACAAACATACTACCTATCTCTTCCCTTTTACTCTCATCTGTACCACATCCACGCACATTAAAAGACCCAAACCTTAGGGTGCTGGTCGGAAAACTCCCAGACCCTCTTATGCCTTTAATTTTTTTAGGAATGTCCCCTGTGGATCTACAGGGAGAAGGGTGCCTGGTCCCAATCCCCGTCCCTTTTTTCTCGCCTCTTACGATATAGTATAATATGATATGAAATAATACAATGTTATTTTATATAATATAATATACTATAATATAATATAATATAATATAATATAATATGAAATAATATAATGTATGATATAATGTTATATAATATAATATAATATAATATAATATAATATGATATAATATAATATAATATAATATAATATAATATAATATAATATAATGTATATACATACATACATATACCAAGGCTTTTTCCCCCTTACAAGGGGGGTAGCCAAAAAGAAAAAGGCATAAAATCATTCCCACCCATTCCATCCCTGAATACACTCCACACCCCTCCACCCTCCCTCTTATCTTAGCACCTCCTGAATGACGGGTCATCCCTGCACCTTGTCCACTACCCTGGGTCAGAAGCAG
Source organism: Oratosquilla oratoria (assembly GCF_046742065.1). Lineage (NCBI taxonomy): Eukaryota > Metazoa > Arthropoda > Malacostraca > Stomatopoda > Squillidae > Oratosquilla > Oratosquilla oratoria. The sequence goes on from NW_027467546.1 coordinate 167,072, forward strand.
TGTCGAAAGACACAGCACATCCACAGCAAGGCCGCTTCATCAAATTGGCGACCCCCCCTCTCCGTCCCCCCATTGCATAAAATGAGAGGACGGGGAGAAATCCCTTCGGGCTGCGTCGAATTTTGCTCACACATACTACCTCACCCCCCATCCACCCGCCCATTCCACCTCATGCTGTCACAACATCATCCATATACAACCATACTCCATTCACCCCTGTCTTCTGTCCTTTCCCGTCCTTCCTCAACAGACATTCCCCTCTTCCCCAAAGCCCCCTTCACCCCATCCATCCATCTCATCCTAGGACGTCCCCTCATGTTCACTCCCTCCAAATCTGCCTTCCATACCTCTTTTACTAGTCTTTCTTTACTCATTCTTTCCATGTGTCCAAACCATCCTAATATTCTTTCATCAACCCTATCTCCCAACTGCTTTTCCACCCCTGTTCTCCTCCTCACCTCCTCATTTCTCCCTCTATCTAGCCTAGTAATCCCCATCATACTTCTCAGACACCTCATCTCAAACACATTCAAACTCCTCCTCTCTTCTTCTCTTATGTTCCATGTTTCTGCCCCATTCAGTGCTGTTGGCACAATCACTCCTTCATACAGTCTCCTCTTAGCATCCATTCCCAAATGTCTATTCCTCATTACACTCTTTATAGTGTTATATGATATAATTTAATATAGTTTGATATGATATAGTATAATATAATGTAATATAATATAATATAATATAATATAATATAATATAATATAATATAATATAATATAATATAATATAATATAATATAATATAATATAATATAATATAATATAATACAGTATGATATAATATAAAGTAATATAATATAATATAACATAACATAATATAACATAACATAATATAATGTAATATAATATGATATAATATAATATAATATAATATAATATGATATAATATAATATAGTATAATATAATATAATGTAATATAATATAATACAATATAATATAACATAATATAGCATATTACAATACAACATGAGATAATGTAATGTAATATGATATGATATAACATCAAATTATATAAAACAATATCATATAATTTAGTATAGTATGATATTATAGAATATATTACATAATTTGATAGAACGTACAAGCGGTTTTTTTCGGAGCGTATGGTGTGTTTCCCTTCGATTTTCTTTGACCTATTCAAATATTATTTCTGAATACAAGTGCTACATGTTTCAATTATTAGAAATACTTACTAGTTTATTCCACAATATAAAAAAAAAATCCACATGGTCAAATATTAATCACTTTAAAATATTCAAATCATGTGCTCTATCGGCATATCATTCAATAAAAACAAAATATACAAATAAATATTTGCTTCCAATATTTTATACTATTTTCACTGCACGCTACTTCTGAAACACACGTTTCGCCTAACCAAGTTTAATTCCCTTCATTGAACCCACGACCAAAGTAAAATGATTGGAGCGAAATATATAGCTTATTATTTTTACAACCTTCCTAAATGCGTATAATTTGGTAATAATGATATAATTTTCACAGGTCCTCACAAGTACACACACACATACACACACAAACACACACACACACACACACACACACACACACACACACACACACACACACATACATATACACACGCAAACATACACACACTCGATGGTGCAGTGGTTAGAGTTTCCGGCCGCCACTACGGCGGTCCGGATTCGAATCCCGCCCAGGGCTGAAATAATTTCAGCATGGCTGCGCTGCGAAGTGTTACTCCAACTCTCGTGGGTGGGGAGTTGGATGGGTGTGTGCGTGTAAGGTCACATCATTAACCATAGATCGGCCATACACAAACACACACACACACACACACACACACACACACACACACATACACACACACATATACACACATATCTAGAAATAATTAAGAACCGTCGAGGTTATATCTAGTATTTGTATCAGAGCCTAAAATTGTGGACAAAATTGAATACAAGACACCAATAGGGAAGTGACCACATACTACTTGACTATGAACTAAAAGAAGAAATATATATGTAAAGAAATAAGAAATACAGAAAAGGAAGACTGCTGTATAACAAAACGGACTTTTGTAACCATTACTAACCTTGTCACCAACCACACACGTGACCCGCATGCATGCGACATAGCACTCCCTCCCCTTTTTGCTGATTTCGCTTTCCCAGACCTCAGCAACCTCAGACAAACAGGATATCGTCACACGAAGATGCCTAATGTCACCAGGGAAACCCATTAAACCCCCTTTATTATACCTACCCCTATTATATTACCCATAACCTAACATATATATATATATATATATATATATATATATATATATATATATATATATATATATATATATATAACATATCTAACCGTACCCACCAACTGTGCGACTAACCCCCATAAGTAGAACTGTCCACAATGCCTAAATGTAAAAGATTAACACATGCACTTACGACAACACACTAACCCCCTATATTACGTGACAATAATATAACCAAGAGAGGAGAGCTGGACAGGTCAAGAGCCTGCTAGCTAGACCTGACTAGATCAAGTGCCTGCCAGACACAGGTGTGCCCGAGGTCAAGGCCCGGCACTTACTGTATTTTGCCCAATGGGCCTATTGATATTTTGTTGTTTAAAGGCCCAGATTTATTTTTATAAATAAACAGAAGAAACTCCGGTTTTGGAGTTTATCTCGTCCGCATTAAGCCCATCTTATGTAACCACAATCATAACCGGGTTACACTTTGGAAAACTTAGTACCTCTTTCAAAAAGCGAATTGAGAGAAAGTGTACAATAAAGAGACACAAGTGGAGGAGAAATGGATGATTTTGAAAGAAATTTACAGCAAAGGAGTGGATAAATGTGTGCCAAGACAAAAAAAAAGGAAAAGGTGTACATTTAGTGCTGGTTTAACAGAAGGTGAAGTGAGGCGAAAGATAAAAGAAATGAAGCTTGGAAAAGATGGAGAAAAGATAAAAAACCTGGAAAGTAGCAAATATATATAAATCTAAGGAATCAATATGTAAAAGTACGCAGGAAAAAAAAGGAACTGTGAAAAAGACATGATAGAAAAATGTAAGGACTAACCAAAATTATTGTATATGAACAGTGAACTAAAGAACAAACAAGAAATATCAAAATTACACCAAGGGAATATAGAATACACATAAGATATAGAAATGGCTGAAGTCATGAATAAACACTTCAAGTATGTGTTCACAAGAGAAAATACACAGCATGAGGATGAAAGAAGTGAAATGAGATCCCCTCCCATGAGAGAATTAATTGTAATAAGAAAAGAAATAATAGATCAAATAAAACTTGATGTCAGAAAATCGCACGGCCCGGATGAAGTTGCAAAATGGATACTAAAAGAATGGATAGATGAACTAATAGACAAAATATATAAGGTAATAAGCTGCTCACTCAAAGAAAGAAAAATACAGGAAGACTGGAAAAATGCCAATATCGTACCAATATATAAAGGGGGAAACAAGCAAAACCCAACAAATTACAGACCGGTCTCCCTTACAGGTACAGTAGCTAAAACTTGTGAAAAAGTAATTAAAAATAGATGAACAAAAAATCTGGAGGAAAGCAATATACTAAACCCAAGACAATTTGGATTTAGACAGGGAAGGTCATGCGTCACAAATTTGATATATTTCTATTCAAGACAAATAGATTTAATATAAGAAAGGGATGGATGGGCTGGTTGTGCTTTCCTAGATTTGCAAAAAGCTTTTGATAAAGTACCACACAAAAAATTATTAAGAAAACTGGAAACCATAGAAGGGATACAGGAGAAACTATTGAAAAAAGTAAAGATCAACCCAAACTATTCTATAGATATGCGAATGGTAAACTTAAAATTAATAGGAAATGGTGAAACTACGCCACGGAAATATAGAATATACAGAAGATTTAGAAATGACTGAAGTCATGAACAATCACTTCAAGTCGATTTTCACTAGAGAAAAAGTACTGCATTGGGACGAAGGAAATGAAATGCGACTCCCCCCCCATGAAGGAAATAACAATAACACAAAAAGAAATAAGGGATCAATTAACGAACACTGATGTCAGGAAATCGCACGGCTCAGATGGAATTGCAAATTGGTACTTAAAGAATGTAAAGAAGAATCAATGGACAAAATATATAACATAATAAGTTGCTCACTCAAGGAAGGGAAAATGACAAAGGACTAGAAAAATGACAATATTGTACCAATATATAAAGGAGGAAACAAGGAAGAACCAACAAAATACAGATCGGTCTCTCTTACAAGCACTGTGGCCAAAATTTGTGAAAAATTATCAAACAATATGATAAAGCCGAGACAATTTGGATCTAGACAGGGAAGTTCATGTGCCACGAACCTAACATGTTTTTACCCAAAACTAATCAATACAATACAATAAAGGGGTGAATGGGCTGATTGTTCTTTCCTAGATTTACAAAAAACTTTTGATAAAGTATCACACAAAAAAAGAAATTAAGAAAACTGGAAACCATAGGAGGGATACAGGGGAAAATATTGAAATGTATAGAGGATTTCTTTCATGAGAAAAAAACAAGAGTAGTGCTCTGAGATAAGAGTTCTACCTGTGAAGAAGTGATTAGTGGTGTCCCACTTGTATCAGTATTGGCTCCGATAATGTTTTCTATTTATATAAATGACATGGATGAGGGTGTAGAATGTTACATGAACTTCTTTGCAGAAGACGCGAAACTGATGATATAAGTAAGTACAGAAACGAACTGTAAGTCGCTACAGAGAGACCTAAACAGGGTATGGGAATGGAGTCAGAAGTGGGAAGTTAAGTTCAGCATAAAGAATTGTAGCATAATGGAACTTAGAAAGCAAATAAAGAATATCACGACAAGTATAACATTAGTACAAAGAAAGTAAAGAAAGAAACCTACAACTTGCTAAGATCAATAAAAGTAGCCTTCAACTACTTGGACAAAACAATGGTGAAGAAAATACTAGTCACACTGATAAGGCCAACGACACTATGGAAACCCAGTACTAAAATGAATATAAAGAAAATTGAAAGAATCCAAAAAGTAATTATGAAGATGGCTCCAACACATACATACAAACATACATACATACATACATACATACATACATACATACATACATACATACATATATACATACATACATACATATATACATACATACATATATACATACATACATACATACATACATACATACATATATACATACATACATACATACATACATACATACATACATACATACTCAACGAGGTTGTCCTCGCATCTTTCAGTCTTCTCTCATTTACAAATACATACAACCTCCGAGGAAGACTCGGGGAGTTGCCAGATTCTAAATTTATACAGGTACAAGTAGACTGTTGCCAAATTTACAATTTGCACATTATTAACAAGGGGTACCATAAGCTAATCGGGAGGTTTGTCGAGTCGGTTGGCGAAGTCCTAGCAGGTGTTCGGGCGTTGACCTTCTGGTCACTTGAGACAATGTGAATGTTCCTTGGGAAGTAAATCTGAGCACAATGGAAAATTTCTTGAGAGTTGGTTGAAAATATAGAGTTCACGCTCACTCCGTGTGTGTGTGTGCACTAAACATCTAAAGGGTTGATTCTTATTCAATAATTTTCCAATAGGTGCTTGGCTCAGCTACCACTTACTGTCCACAGTGAGATTGATACTCATGGAATATAAGAAGTAATACAATTCTTTTCAGAACCTTGACATGAAGATACATACACATAATGTTGGAATAATGGTGATATCTGGAAATACTCATGATTAAAATAAAATCAACTTAATTGTATGAGCATGCGGAAGATGATATTATTTCCGTTCACCTAGGCAAAATATATTCTTATGAAATTGTCGCTCGATTTCGAAGATTATAGCAAAGGAGGGGGTAGGAGGTTTTGGTGGAGAGGATTGGTGATTGCCCTCTATTTCAGGAGTAGATTTTGTGAAGGGACAGTCTCTATGTCTAGGCCACGGGGGACTCTTTTGATATGATTTTAGAGCAAGGCGGTCTTTGTAAGATCGTGCAACCTGAGTACTTTGTCTTTATTATTTGACTCATGTCCAATGATACGAAAGAGTCCAAAGAATTTAGGGGAGAGCTTCGAGATGGGGCTGTGGTTAAATGTGTAAACAATGTCTCTAATTTCAAGAGTACAAGCTCTGGCTGATTTGTTATGCAAACGGACCATTTTGTAATTAGTTAGATGAAGAGTTCTATGGATTCTTTTGAAAATACCATTGAATTATTTTTTTTTTTTTTTTTTTTTTTTTTTTACCTAGACATAATCATTGAAGTTGTAAGTGGGAGATTATTCTTAAAGAAGATCATATGGGAGCCTTTTGTCAGAGCCAAAGAACAAAATGAGGTGATTCCGATATTGACCTGTTAATGGAACAATTTATGCAAGCTTGAATCATGGGGACATGTTCATCCCCAAAAGGGTGAAGATCAGAAGCAAGGTGTCTAAGAACATTGAGAATCTTTCTATTCTGGCGTTCAATTAAGCCATCTGAACTAGGGTGATAATCAGTAGTGTTGTATTTCTTGATTTGAAAGTAATTACAAATGTGCGAAAGACCCTTATTGTTGAATTCAGTCCCGTTATCAGAAATCAGAGTTTTGAGTGTAGTGAAGGGGTGTATTAGTTTGTCAATAAGGGTCTTTGCTACGTGTTGTGCTGTCTTGTCTGGTAGGGGAGCCAGGATGTTCACCAATGGGTGAATCGTCTAGAATTTGTAAAACTTCTGGAATGAGGTCCTTAAGGACTACAAGCTGGAACACTGATCTGTTGGGTTCATGTTTGTTCGTTAGTGTTATTTTGTAATACAGAATGTCATCAACTAACATGTAATTGTTGATATCAGGAGGAAAGTTTTCTGTGTCAGTTGTGTCTGCAGATTCGAGGAAGTATATGACACGTTTCTAAAGAGGGTCTGATCTCTGCGCTGCGGCTACGCGCACTTGTGTAAGAATTACTGAAATTAGATTCTAAGTGATGGTAGCAATATGGCGACTGAGACCGTCTGCAACTAGGTTAGCTTTTCCTCTTTTCCTTGAACAAAATGAAAGGTACGCATGAACTCTTGTGTGATAAGGAACCAGTGGGCAAGTTTTCCTGAAAGATTCTTTCCTTTGAAAAGGTGTAAGATTGGTTGATGGTGTGTGTATATGTGTATTTTGTAACCAATGATGATCTCTTTAAGATATTTGAGTGCGTATATAACTGCTAAAGCTTCTATGTCTGTGAGTGATTAATTTCGCTTGTGTTTGTTGAGTGTGCGGCTCGCAGAGGCAATTGGTCTGAATTTTGTTCCGTGTTGTTGCATGAGGACTGCGCCAATTCCGGTGTAGAACGCATCTGTATATATTGTAAAGGGAAGCTCATGGTTTGGGAAAACAATGACAGGTGCCGTGGTTAAGGCTTTCTTTAAGTCATTAAAGGCTTTCTCTTGATCAGGTGTTCAAATGAAAGGGGTGTCCTTCTTAAGTAGTGAAGGTAATAGTGCTGCTATACTAGTGTAACCTTGAATGTAATATCTGTAAAATACTGATAGACTAAGGAATAATTGTATGTATTCAAGAAAAGTAGGGCGTGGAAAATGAATGACTGCCTTGACCTTGTCCTGCGATGTTAAAATACTTTGTGAGTGAAAGACCCTAAGAAACTCATTTCTTTCTGAAGGAAGAAGCACTTCTTAAGCTTTAGTTTGAGACCTGCTTTTGCTAGTCGTGAGAAGAGAGTGTGTAGAGTGTGTAAATGTTCGCTAACGGATTTGGAAGCGATGATCATATCATCGAGTTACATAAACACTGAATGACCTATGAAACTTGCATGTAATGAGTACATAA
>NW_027467546.1:180000-185000 GCF_046742065.1 Oratosquilla oratoria
GATTCTTTATAGCGTCTGCAGATAAATGAAGAGTAAGCCTTCTCGATACTTTAGTAGTAGTCATACCAATATACGGTGCATGAAGCCCACAGTCCTCATGTTGACATACAATTTTGTATACGGCATGACTACGCTGAAGGAGAGGGTGTTCGGGGGCGGTGTTATTTCTCATAACCAGATTACTAATCCTCTTGTTTTTTTATAAAATTACCAGATTTAACCTATCGCTCTTGTTAATAGGTTTGACATTTCTTTTAACGGTCTCCTTGATAACGCGTTCTTCGGTCTTATACGAGGGTGACATCTGGGACTTGTATATATTATAAGCCAGATGTCAACCTCGTATAAGACCGAAGGGAAGAATAAAAAGAATTTTGGATGTACATGTTCTTTGAGGAGAGAGTGTGGGAATATCATATAATATTTTGGTGAAAGATAAGATAAGAGTGGAGGATAGATGGAGAAGGAGGAAAAGAACAGGAGTAAGTGAGGTGCTTAGACAAAACTGCTTAAATGAAAAAGAAAAGGAGAAGGGCTACAAGAAGAAGCTGAGAGAACAGTTCGAGGGAGTGAAGGATAGAATAGAACTAGGAGTGGAGGAGGAATGGGGACATTTCAAGGAGTGAATCACAAGGTGTGTAAAGATGGTGTGTAGAACAAGGAGGATGGGAAGAAATAGAAGGAAGGGTAGTGAGTGGTGTGATGATAAACAAGGAGGGTTGTAGAACAGAAGAAATGAGCATTCACAGATTGGTTGCAAAATAAGACGAGAGAATCATATGAGAGGTACAAAGAAAATAGATGAGAAGTAAAGCATAAGATAAAGGAGGCAAAAAGGAGAGTAGATGTGAAATGGGGTAAGAGTATGACTGAAAATTTGGGAAGTAATAAAAAGATTTTTTTTTTTCAAGGAAATCAAGAGAGGAAGAGGAGTCGAATTAAGTAGAGAAGAAAAGGTAAAACGTGCAGATGGAGAGGCGATAATGAAAGAGACGGCAGTAAGAGGAATTTGGGCAGAGTATTTTAGGGAGTTACTAATTATAAAAGAGGATTGGAAAGGAAGGGTAGCTGCAGTGGGTAGCGCTAAGAAAAAGACAGTGACGAATGAGGAAAATGGAGGAGAAATAAAAAAAAAAGATGATGTGAAAACGTTTATTAAAAAGATGAGAGCAAGTAAGGCACCTGGGTTGGATAGGTGTCATGCGGAGTGTAAAAAAGGAGGTACTGTGGTCGTGGACTGGCTGGTGAGGTTGTTGTCCAAAAGAGGGTAGCGTGTCGGAGGTCTGAAGAAGTACCGATATATTTCCACTTTACAAAGGAAAAAGGGATAAGTGTGAGTGTAGTAGTTTCAGAGGTATCATTTTGATGAATATAGTTGGGAAGGCTTATGAAAGTGTTTTAACTGAGAGGATTAGGGCAGGAACAGAGGGAGTAATTGGTGAGGAAAGGTAGGGGTTGTGTGGATCAGATTTTCATGGTATCACATATATGTGAAAAAGCTTTAGGAAAATGTAAGGATTTTTTTTTTTTTTTTTTTTTTTTTTTAAAGGTTTATGACAAGGTAGACAGGATGGCACTGTGGGAGGCATTGCAGATATAAGGGATAGGAAGAAAGCTGTTAAGAGCAATCAAGAGTTTATACGAGGGTAGTAGAGCCTATGTTAGAATTAGAAATGGAGAGAATGAGTGGTTTGAGGTAAAGGTGGAACTTTCCCAGGACTGTGTCATGTCGCCATGACTGTTCAATTTATACATGGATGGGGTGGTGCGAGAGGTAAATGCAAGATTAATGGGCCGGGGATTGGAGATGTTTAGAGAAAATGGAGAAAACTCAGAGACAAACCAGTTGTTGTTTGCTGATGTCACTGCCACTGCACTTGTAGCAGGATCAGAACAGGGATTAAGGAAGTTGGTGACAAAGTTTGGGAAGGTATGCGCAAGAAGAAAGTAAAAGATAAGTGTGGGTAAAAGTAAAGTGATGAGATGTACGAGGGGAGAGGATGGCAGAAAATTGGAAGTGAGTATTAAGGGAGAGAGACTTGAGGAAATGGATAGTTTTAGATACTTGGGTGCGAATGTGGCAGGAAAGAGAGGAGTGGAGTTGGAGATAGAATGTATAGTGAAAGAGGCAATAAAATGCCTTGGGGGGCTAAAAAGTGTAATGAGAAATAGACATTTGGGAACGGATGCTAAAAGGTGATTGTATGAAGGAGTGATTGTGCCAACAGCACTGTATAGGACAGAAACATGAAACATAAGAGAAGAAGAGGGGAGGAGTTTGAATGTGTCTGAGATTAAATGCCTGAGAATTATGGTAGGTGTTACTAGTCTGGATGGAATGAGAAACGTGGAGATGAAAAGGCAGGGGAAAAGGAGTTGGGAGATAGGGTTGATGAAAGAGTACTTGGATGGTTTGAACACATGGAAAGAATGAGTGAAGAAAGACTAGTAAAAGAGGTATGGAAGGCAGATGTGGTGGGGTTGAACATGAGGGGCGACCAAGGATGAGAAGGATGGATGGGGTAAAAGAGGCATGGGAAGGAGGGGAATGTCTGTTGAGGAAGGCAGGGAGAAGACAGAAGATAAGGGTGAATGGAGAATGGTTGTGTATGGTAGTGTATGAGATGGATGGATGGGGTAAAAGTGGCACTGGGAAGAGGGGAGTATTTTTTTGAGGAATGAAGGGAGAAAAAAGAAGACATGGGTGAGTGGAGAATGACGAGTTAAACACCATATGAGGACGGAGCCTTTATTTGTACGACGTTTCGCTTATTACAGCGTCGTACAAATAAAGGCTCCGTCCTCATATGGTGTTTAACTCATCAGTATCGTCGGCAACTGCTACTTTCATATGTGGACAATGGTTGTGTATGGATCATTCTGTGATGCATGGAAGTGAGTGGGTGGGGTATGGGAGATGAGGGAATATATATATATATATATGTATACATGTATTTATGTATGTATATATATATATATATATATATATATATATATATATATACATACATATACCAAAGCTTTTTCCCCCTTACAAGGGAGGTAGCCAAAAAGGAAAAGGCATAAAATCATTCCCACCCATTCCATCCTTAATACACTCCACATCCCTCCACCCTCCCTCCTTTCTTAGCACCTCCTGGATGACGGGTCATCCCTGCACCTTGTCCACTGCCCTCGGTCAGAAGCAGTGTCGCAAGACACATCACATCCACAGGAAGGCCGCTTCATTAAATCGGCGCCCCCCCTCTCCCTCTCCCCATTGCATAAAAGGAGAAGACGGGGAAAAATCCCTTCGGGCTGCGTCAAATTTTGCTCACACATACTACCTCACCCCCCGTCCCCCCGCCCATTCCACTTCATGCATCACAACATCATCCATATACAACCATTCTCCATTCACCCCTGTCTTCTGTCCCCTTTTCCCCAAAGCCCCCTTCACCCCATCCATCCACCTCATCCTAGGACGTCCCCTCATGTTCACTCCCTCCATATCTGCCTTCCATACCTCTTTTACTAGTCTTTCTTCACTCATTCTTTCCATGTGTCCAAACCATCCCAATACTCTTTCATCAACCCTATCTCCCAACTCCTTTTCCACCCCTGTTCTCCTCCTCACCTCCTCATTTCTCACTCTATCTAGCCTAGTAACCCCCATCATACTTCTCAGACACCTCATCTCAAACACATTCAAACTCCTTCTCTCTTCCTCTCTTATGTTCCATGTTTCTGCCCCATACAGTGCTGTTGGCACAATCACTCCTTCATACAGTCTCCTCTTAGCATCCATTCCCAAATGTCTATTCCTCATTACACTCTTCAATCCACCAAGGCATTTACTCGCTTCTCTCAATCAACATTCTACCTCCACCTTCACTCCACATTTTCCTGCCACATTTGCACCCAAGTATCTAAAACTATCCACTTCCTCCAGTCGCTCTCCCATAATACTCACTTCCAGTCTACTGCCACTTTCACCCCTTGTACATCTCATCACCTTACTTTTACCCACATTTATATTTAGCTTTCTTCTATCACATAAACTCCCAAACTATGTCACCAGCTTCCTCAATCCCTCCTACGATACTGCCACAAGCGCAGTGTCGTCCGCAAACAACAGCTGGCTCACCTCCCACTTTTCTCCATTTTCTTTAATCATCTCCAATCCCTGACCCACTACCCTTGCATTTACCTCTCGCACGATCCCATCCATGTATAAGTTGAACAGCCAGGGCGACATAACGCAACCTTGACGAAGTCCCACCTTTACCTCGAACCACTCACTCTCTCCATTTCTAATGCTGACACAAGCTCTACTACTCTCATAAAAACTCTTGGCAGCTCCCAGAAGCTTTCCTCCTATCCCGTATATCTGCATAATCTCCCACAGTGCCTTTCTGTCTATCCTATCGTAAGGCTTTTCCAGATCCATAAAAGCCCAAAAAACATCCTTCCCCTTTCCTAGAGCTTTCTCACATATCTGTCTTACCACAAACATCTGATCTACACAACCTCTACCCGTCCTAAATCCACACTGTTCCTCACCAATTACTCCCTCTGTTCCTCTCCTAATCCTCTCAATCAAGATCCTCCCATAAGCCTTCCCAACTACACTTAACAAGCTAATCCCTCTGAAACTACTACATTCACACTTGTCCCCTTTTCCCTTGTAAAGAGGAACTATACAGGCACTTCTCCAGTCCTCCGGCACTCTACCCTCGCTCCAGCAAACATTAATAACCTCACCAGCCAGTCCACCATCACTGTACCTCCCTTTTTCAGACATTCTGCATGGCATCCATTCAGACCAGGTGCCTTACCTGCTTTCATCATCTTAACAACTGCCTTCACTTCATCCTTCCCTATTTCTCCTCCATTTTCCTCACTCATCACTCTCATTTTCTTAGCATTTCCCACTGCAACTATCTTTCCCTCCCTATCCTCCTTCACATTTAGCAACTCCCTAAAATACTCTGCCCATCTTCCTCTTACTGCCTTCTCTT
>NW_027467546.1:192500-207500 GCF_046742065.1 Oratosquilla oratoria
AGTATGAACTGGTGAAGAGAGTCTCTTTGTCGAAGCCACGGGGAACTCTTTGGTTATGATCTTTGCGCAATAAGGTCTCTGTAAGATCGTGCAACCTGAGTCCTTTGACTTTGTTATTTGACTCATGTCCAATGATACGATAGGGTCCAGAGAATTTAGGAGAAAACTTCGAGGTGGAGGTGTGGTTAAGGGTGTAAACTGTGTATCCAGTTTCAAAGATCCAAGCTCTGGCTGATTTGTTATGCATAAGGACCATTTCGTCCATAGTCAGATGAAGAGTGTTATGGATTCTTTTGAAAAGGTTATTGAAATTTACTACTTTGACCTTGACATAATCATTGAAATTGTAAATGGGAGGTAATTATGAAACAAGAAAATCATGTGGGAGCCTTTTTTCCGAGACAAAGAGAACAAAATGAGGTGATTCCGATATTGACCTGTTGTGATGGTATCGTACCATTATGTATAATATATTTACGTACTGCGTTGTAGCATCGTACAGTTATTGTTGTGTATTATACTTGCAAATTACTCAATTGTATTTGTTTCCCATTACATAAATATAGTAGAAATTGTTTTATATTAATTTTATTATTGACGTTATATTAAATAATTATAATTCCGTGTACCTTTGTAAGGAGAGCCAAGCGAATCGTGTATGTTTCCCGCCTCAATTCAAGGCTTGCGTCCCAGTTGTCACTCTGCTTCCTTACCTAACGCACGCATTTGTCATTGTAGTGCTTTATCACATTGTGATTGATATAACAATTTAATGATTGCTTTATTTTCTAGCCACCCTATAACGTTGTGGTGGCACACAGTACTTTTTTATTTTTTTTTTTTTTTTTTTTTTTTTTTTTTTTTTTTTTTTTTTTTTTTTTTTTTTTTTTTTTTTTTTTACAAATTAATACGGTGGCCGATTCTCAAGTGATAAGAACTTTCGTGAATTTTCACTGGCTAGTTTCATAGTTTCGTGCGGTTGTGTGTGTGTGTGTGTGTGTGTGTGTGTGTGTGTGTGTGTGTGTGTGTGTGTGTGTGTGTGTGTGTGTGTGTGTGTGTGTGTGTGTGTGTGTGTGAGTGTGCGTGTGTGTGCGTGCGTATGTGTGCGTGCGTATATGTGTGTATGTGTGTGTGTGTGTTGTGTGTGTATGTGTGCGTGTGTGTGTGTGTGTGTGTGTGTGTGTGTGTGTGTGTGTGTGTGTGTGTGTGTGTGTGTGTGTGTGTGTGTGTGTGTGTGTGTGTGTGTGTGTGTGTGTGTGTGTGTGTGTGTGTGTGTGTGTGTGTGTGTGTGTGTGTGTGTGTGTGTGTGTGTGTGTGTGTGTGTGTGTGTGTGTGTGTGTGTGTGTGTGTGTGTGTGTGTGTGTGTGTGTGTTTTCTTCCCTCTCCCCTTTTTCCAGCAAGGTCATTAATTACAGTGCCTTTGGAAATTATATATGAACAATTAATCATAGTGACTTTGGAAAATATATATGAACAGTGTATGCTTGCTGGGCGCTATGTACTTTTTTTTTTTTTTTTTCATCCCATATGGTCTCCGGCCTGGCATCCTGCTTGGATTTTAGATATCTTGGTCATCTATATTAGTCAGACGTTCGTCTACTGTTACTGTATGTGTTATGACTCATCTGGAGGCCTGGATGGGAAAGGATTAATGAAAAGATATCTTCTACGTAGATCGTCTCCGTGTCCGCCGTTTTCGCCTCGCTACCTTTTCACAGTGACTGTATTGTTCGCTAGTGTTCAATCTTGTATATATATATATATATACATATATATATATATATATATATATGTATATATATATATATATATATATATGTAGTATATATATATATACATATATATATATATATATATATATATATTAGTTATGCATGCACGTCAAATTGTGTTATTGTGGTTCTGTTGTGATAATTGAACAATAGTTCATATCTCTGGCCAGGCTGTTGCTTATGTTAGAGGTGGTTATATTTGTGGCGTCACGTTCAGCCATTTTGCCCTAATATTTTTGTATAGTTAGCCCTTGCAGTTCCGTTGTGTATCATAGAAAATTCGTGTTTTTATTTATAAACATTTTTACAGGCGAGGATTGCTGGCCCAAGTTTATATTCGAAGGGCGTGTATCACCACAATTGATGCATGTATTAAGAATTTCCTGTTGTTTTTGCTAGGAGTAAATTGCCTTCATTTCTAAGTCCCCAAGCTCCATCTCAGACGATGGCTGATATATTTACCATTTTGCACCGGGATCCTTCTATAGTTATGTTTTCGGGTCAGGACCTCCAGTTAAGGCTGCTGATTTTATTCGTCAGTGCTTGCATTAATAGCACAATTAATATTTTCACATAAAATGCCTCATTAGGTCATGTATGGAGTGGAAAAAACGGCTCCTATATGTGTTAAACAGTCCTACGCGTCCCCTTTACAATTTTGATTATTATAGTCAACTCCAATTCCACACGTTACATAGGGTTTATGATTCTGTAAGATAAAAACTCGATGACTCTAAGTCCAAAATACTGAAACACCAGCATAGCCGGGCTACGCCTGGTAACACAAGTATTGGTGATCATGTTTATAAAAGTATGCCTGACCCCCAATCTAAACTGAATTGTAGGTTTACAGGTCCCTTTTAGTTACTGAAAAGTTGCATCCAAATATGTTCAGAGTCTTTGATCCTTTCCAGGGACTAAGTAAAGTGTTACTCGCTGATAGGCTTAAGGTAACAAGAGTGCCTATCCCTGCAATTCCCCCAGTCTACCCCAAGGTCCACTGTACAAAATACACCTTCTGTGTCTAGCCCTCACATTTATAATCTCCGTTCAATGGGTCCTATGCCTTAATTTTTGTATTTGTGCATTGCTTATGGTGTTATCTATGGTGTCTTGTATTATTTGTAATGTCTACCATTTTTGTGTCCATTTCTTATGTAATCTTTATGTTGTATTCCTTGTAATGCTTACCATTTTGTGTCCATTTCTTAGGTATAATGTGTAAATATTATTTAGCTATTAAATGTAATGTCACGGATGTCCGCAGTTGTAATCTTTTTCCATTGTTTTTTTAGTGGCGCGAGTACTTATTTACATGTATACATATATATATTTTATATTATTATTTAGTATAGATATCTGTATATGTTGTGTTATCTAGGGTAATTTCATTAATACATTTGTTCTCCCCCACTATGGTGTGTGTGGATTAGATAATTCTTTTTATTTTGTTTCCTGGTCATTCATTTTTCTCGTTTCCTCGGTGGGGTCACAGAGTGGTGGTGGCCGAGCAATGTGATGGTATCGTACCATTATGTATAATATATTTATGTACTGCGTTGTACC
Source organism: Oratosquilla oratoria (assembly GCF_046742065.1). Classification (NCBI taxonomy): domain Eukaryota; kingdom Metazoa; phylum Arthropoda; class Malacostraca; order Stomatopoda; family Squillidae; genus Oratosquilla; species Oratosquilla oratoria. Next base: position 195,839 of record NW_027467546.1, read on the forward strand.
ATCGTGCAATTATTGTTGTGAATTATACTTGCGAATTGTTCAATTGTGTTTTTCCATTACATAATTATCGTAGATTTTATTGTATATTAATTTTATTGTTGTCATTGTATTACTTAATTACGATTTCGTATACCTTTGTGAGGAGAACAAAGCGATTCGTGTATGTTTCCCGCGTCAACTCAAGGCTTGACGTCCCACTTGTTACTCCGCCTTCTTACCATAAGCACGCATTTGTCATTGTAGTGCTTTATCACATTGTGATTAATGTAATTATTTAGTGATTCCTATAGTTCTATTAGCCACCCTATAACACTGTAAATGGAACTATCATTGTAAGCTTGAACCATGGAGACATGTTCATCCCAACAAGGGTGTCGAAGAACATTAAAGATCTTTCTATTCTGACGTTCAGCTAAGCCATTTGAACTAGGATGATAAGCAGTAGTGTTGCATTTTGTGATTTTAAAGTCATTTCAAATATTCGAAAGAATCTCGTTGTTGAACTCAGTCCCGTTGTCAGAAATCAGTTTTGGGTGTAGTGAAGGGGCATATGAGTTTATCAATAAGGGTCTTTGCTATATGTTGTACTGTCCTGTCTGGTAGGGGAAAAATACAGAATCGTAAAAAATGGTCGACACAATCAGAGAAGTATTGGTTTCCGATGTGTCTAGGTGGAAACTTAAGAGATTAATAGCGACAATATCGAATTGTTTACAATAGGTAGGTTAGGTTAAGATTGGAACATGACCGCTGATATGACATTTAAGAGTCGCACAGAAGTGAGTGACAAGCACCAATGTGGGAGCGTATATTCTTCCTCATGGCTAACTAGAAGTAATGCAATCTGGCTTGAGTAACGCATTTCTTCTTGCCAAGGTTTACGGCAATTGGGGAATCGTGTAGGACTTTCAGAACTTCCGGAATGAGGTCCGTAGGGACTACGAGCTGAAACACTGATCAGTTAGGTTCATGTTTATTCGTTAGTGTTGTTTTATGATACAGTATGTCATCAGCTAACGTATAATTTTCGAGATTAAGAGGTAAATTATCTGTGTCAGTTGTGTCTGTAGACTTGATTGTGTACGAGTTACTGAAATTTTATTTTTAATGATGGTCGCGATAAGGCGACTGAGAATGTCTGCTACTAGGTTCGCTTTATATTGAACAAAATGAAAGGTGGACATGAACTCTTGTATGATGAAGAACCAGTGAGCAAGTTTTCCTGATTTTTTTTTTTTTTTTTCCTAAGGCAGTATAAGATTGGTTGATTGTCCGTGTAGATGTGTGTGTCGTATACACGGGCAAGGATTCCTGAAAAAAAAATCCTTTGAGGGAGTATAAGATTGGTTGATGGTCTGAGGTGTGTGTCGTAACCAATGATTTTCTTATTGAAATGTATGAGAGCGTATATAGTAGCTAAAGTTTCTATGTCTATGACTGAGTAATTTCGCTCGTGTTTTTCGAGTGTGCGGCTAGTATAGGCAATTGGTCTTAGTTTTGTTCCGTGTTGTTGCCTGAGGATTGCGCCAAGTCCGGTGTAGGACGCATCAGTGTAGATTGTGAAAGGAAGCTTGTGGTTTGGGAAGGCAAGGACAGGTGCCGTGGTTAAGTCTTTCTTAAAGTTATCAAAGACTTTCTCTTGGTCAGGTGTCCTAATGAAGGGGCTGTCCTTCTTAAGTAATAAAGCTAATGGTGCCGCTATACCAGCGCAACCTTGAATGTAACGTCTGTAAAATCCTGATAGAACAAGGAATGAACGGATGTGTTCAACAGAAGTAGGGAGTGGAAAATGAATAACTGCCTTGACCTTGTCCTACGAGGTTAGAATTCGTTGTGAATTAAGGAATGCCCTAAGAAGTGCATCTTTTTTATGAAGGAAGAAGCGCTTCTCAAGTTTCAGTTTGATGCCTGCCTTTGCTAGTCGCTAACGGTTTTGGAAGCAATGATCACGTTATCGAGGTGAACACTGGATGACCTATGAGACCTGCAAATGTTGTGTGCATAAGTCGTGTGAACATTAAAGGAGCTTAAACGAGACCCATGGCCAAAGACTGTCAGAGGCCTAGACTCTGGTGCAAGAGAAATCTGGAAATATCACGACATAAAGTCCAAGTTCGTAAACACTACGTTGCTTTCACCGACGGAGTGCAAGAGGTCATGTAATACAGGGATCGGGTGTCTATCTGGTATCGTGAACTAATTTAATTATCTGAAGTCTACAACTATGCGGAAAGAACCAACGTGTATAGGGACAACAAAGAAAGGGAAATTCCATTCACTAACAAATGGTTCTGTAGATTTGTATTTTGTAATCTACATTAGGTTTGGTGAGACAAACGAGGTAAAAGTCCGTTCCTTTTAATCTCTTCCTCTTCTCTCGTATACAAACATGGAAACAACCCCAAGCAGAATTCGGTGGTTAATATTTACAGTGGCTGTTGCTACTTCACTTACTTTTAATAATTTATTTTCTCCTATATCTACAATGTATAATGCATGGACTGAGTCTGGACACTCAGTATCCATGAATGGGATAATGTTTACGCTAAAAATGGAACATAAAAGAAATATGTGTTTTTCGTATGCTGATAAAGAAATGCTGATCTTGTAGATTGGCAATGTTGGACACAGATGTATCGATCGTTTGGCCAGGTGTCCCGGTTGAGAGCCAGAAGAGACTGATCCCTCTGAACACGGCCAGATCCTGAGCACAATGGCGGGTCCCTTGGGAGTTAACTGAAGACGTCGGGCGTTCCCTATCGCACAAAATGCGTGCGTGTGCACGTGTGCACGCTAGACATCTAAAGGATTGACCCTTGTTTTCAATCATCTTACAACAGTTCAATGATGTTTTGCGCAATCATGTCTTGGATAAGGTTATCTATAATCATCCGTTTACTGTGTGTCATTCTATATGCAACAATGTAACGTGGTTTAGAATTCTCACGAAGGGGTATATGAGGCTGAATGAGATTGGTAACTCCAGGTGGATCACCTTGAGTGTCAATAGTTTGCCTGAACTTGTTCCAAAGTGCAATCAAATCTGGTTATGCATCATTGGGTTACTGTGTTGTGGACACGTCGTAAAATGTGATACAAATATGAAAAGTGGGGAATACGTCATTCATGACTTCGATGCGTGAGGGATATGCTTCGAAATCGCAAGTATTTGTACCATCTGTGAGATGGAGGGGTGCGTCAGTGTCATTGGCAGTGAAAATGTAAATATGACCTTTCTTTGACGTAAAAGTGATGACTGAAAGGAGGAAAATACCATTGACTGGGGTGGATTTGGGTGTTGAATTCCTCTAAGAGGAGAAAGAAAGTGTCCTCAGGCGGTGAAAAACCAACGGTATTTACTGAGTGTTTTGTCCTGAGTTTTGCTGATTTGGACATGCGAGAGAAGGTAGTGCGTCTGTTACGTTTAGAACGCATGTCCACAACTGTCAACTGTCAGTAAGAAGAAGAATTAAAGTCCTGGAGAGAGGTTGGAGTGGTTAAACACAGGGAACTCAGTTGTATGGAAGTGGCGAAATAAATTGTGCTAGCAGCTGATGCATCCTCGTGTGATAAAGTGGAGTAAATTTGAATAGAGAATGTACAAGCAACTAACGCGGGGTCATATTCTGCCTGTGCCTACTCGGCCGAGTAAATGTGGTTTGCTTTGTGAGAAGTTGGTGATTGCAATGCAGGGAGGAATTTATTTCCATAGATGATACCATTTTGAGGAAAGTAAATTACTTTTTTTTTTTTTTGTAATTGTATACTCATAGCGCTATACAGTCACAGGTATAAGAAAAATGTAGTGTTCTAGTAATTTGCTGTAGTCCAAAGGTAGGAGTAATAGTATAACGTAAGCAGAGTAAGCTTCATGTATTTAATTTATTTAATGACCGCTTTCATTTTCTCTTGTTGTTTTAGATTTCCTCTTTACCGTTTGTATTGCCGAAGGAGGAGTGAAATGGTTTGTGAAGGTTGTGTGAGCCTGGAGGACCGTCTCAGGAAGTGTGAGGAGGAAATTCGTATTATCAGGAGTGTGCTCTGTGAGGAGAGTGAATCCTCCCCACAGCCTAATCAACGTACCACCTCTTCTACTTCTGCCACTGCCGTGAGTGGCGCTCAGTGGGGTCCCGTTTGTCGAGCCCGCGTTCGGTAAGCGGGTGCCCTGTGGAGCAACCGCTGGCTCTAGCCAATCGTTTTGCTCTACTGGAGGATGAGGTGGCTGGAAATCAGGAGTTCTTGAAGGTGGGGGACTCCATGGTGCGAGGCTATGACGACATCCTGCAGCGGAAGACTAAACGACGTTGCAAGCTTGTATGTAAACCGGGCCGTGGAATCGCCGATTGTACTCAGACCATCATGGATCAAAGGCGGACGAACACGGTTACGATTGTTCAACGGGAAGTAACAATGTGGGTAGGGTGAGGTCAGGGGAACGTAGTCTGTGGGATTCTTCCGAGGATCTACGCTGGCACGTGTTGCAACAGTAGAGCTATAAAGATCAATGAGGGCATATCACTATGGGATGTAATAATAATAGATGACAAAATATCAAGATGGGATATAATGACAGTGGAGGACAAAATATCACGATGGTATGCAATGATAGTCGAGGACAAAATATCACTGTAGGACATAATGTCAGTGGAGGACAGAATATCATTTTAGGAAGAGATGCCGGACAGAATGTCAGTGAACGACGGGTGGCCGGTGTGGAAAGCGGTGACGTAGGGGGCCAAGGTATACATTAGAGATCAATTGACCGTGAGGGACCAGATATCCGTGATGGGGCAAATGTCCATAAGACATTGAATGTCAATGAAGAACCAAATGTCATTATAGAGCAAGGTGTAAATAAAAAAAAAATGAAATTATAATGTAATTCATGATGTTGAAATACAAAACGTGTCAAAGAAAAATAATCACGAGTTTCTTAATACCATGTACTTTAATGTTCGTAGTATTAGGAATACATTCTTCTAAGAAATACAGGCGTATATCAAAAGTGAAAATATCGATATGACAGGAATAACCGAGACATGGAGTTTGAAGCTGAATTTAATATTGCGGGATTTAAACACTTTTATCAGGATAGAAATCTCAAGAAAGGTGGGGTTGTTCTGTTGTACGTTAAAAGCAATGTCCAGGCCTGTGTTTTAGAGAAAGTAAAACAACCCAAACAAATGGACAAAAAAATGAATGTAGGTGTAATATATAGGCCAAAAACATTATCATTAGCTGACGACCAACTGTTGTTTCAAACTGTCTAGTTTCTGCAACCGGGAATTATTGATAATGGGTGATTTCAATTTTACTGACATTGACTGGATGACCCTTGAACATGACCATATAGGTAGTCGCTTAATAGATTTTCTCGGTGACAATCACTTAGTTCAGCATGTAAAAGAGACCAAAAGATATGGAAACTTACTCGATCTATTGATTACTAGCCTTAAAAGCATGATAACCGATGTAGAAGTTGGTGAAATCATTGCAAATAACGATCACAACTATTAGAATAGATAATTGTGTATCTAAAATACCCGATTTCAGTAAAGCTCAGTTCATAGGACCACGTCAGGAGCTTCAGTTTACAGATTGGGAGGCAAAATTAAGCGAAAGACCTGTAGATCAGATGTGGGAAATATATCAAAATAAGCCCACTAAGATGATCCATACTTACATTCCGTTTACGAACAGACGCCCCCCAAATCAGACTCACCCAAAATGGCTCGACAAAGAAACTGAAAAAAGTATTGCTAAAAAGAGATACGCTTATAAGAAATACAAGTGCTCGGGTGCACCTAATGACTATCAAAGTTATGTAATAATATAGAGAGAAACGAAAACGACAATACGAAATTCATATCGCTGATAAATTCATAGAGAATTCCAAAGAATTTTATAGTTACATTAGAGATAAAAAGGTTATTAGGAACCACATTGACTCACTATTATCTGCTGACAGTCATCTTCAGTATTCAAACGAAGGAATGTGTGATATTTCAAACAATTATTTTAGCTCAGTATTCGTAAACGAAAAACCTCAAAGTGAACTCCAAACTGAAATCTGTGAAAAATATTGGGTGAACCTACTCACTACGGTATATATAACAGAAGAAAAAATTGAAAGGTGTATAGAGATACTCAAAGTTAATAAAACACCAGAGTCAGACGGTTGGTACCCAAGAATCTTAAAGGAAATGAAAAATAAGATTGTTGTTCCATTAGAAGTTATCTTGAAAAAAATATCATCATATCTGGAGACTGTCCCAAGAGAATGGAAGCTAACTAACGTTACTCCAATATTCAAAAAAGGTGACAAAAAGAAACCAAATAACTACAGGCCTATAAACTTTGACTTCAATAATAGGAAAAATCATGGAAACTATAATTAGAGATGCTATCGAACATCATTTAGAAAGTAACTGTTTGATAAATGATAGCCAGAATTATTTAGACGGAAACGTTCTTGCGTGACTAACTTACTCGAATTCTGCAACACAGTCATCTCGAATTATGACAAAAGAAACAATACAGATTCAATATATTTAGACTTTGCAAAAGCTTTTCATACCGTCCCCAACGAAAGGCTACTTACTAAATTAGCTTCACACGGAGTAAGTGGTAGCCTATTATGTTGGACTAGAAATTGGCAAAACTTCTAGATAGAAAAACGTTACGAGTGGAGTTCCTCAGGGTTCTGTTCATGGGCCACTTCTATTCATAGTATATATATAAATCATATAGACCACGGACTAAAGTCTATTGTCTCCAATTTTGCTGATGGTACAAAACTGTGCGGAATGGCAAATGATCACTTAAACCAATTAGATATTCAAGAAGATTTAGATAAATTACAGCAATGGTCTGAAAAGTGACTAAGGAAATTTAACACAAGTAAATGCAAGGTAATGCACATAGGTAAAAATAACAGTAAGTACGATTATAAGTTATTTGGAAATTCGTTAACAAAAGTGGATAGTGAGAAGGATCTCCCGGTAATTATCAGTAACGATCTCAAATCCTCCAAGCAGGGTATTTCAGCCTCTGAGAAAGCAGATATGATTCTAGGACTGATTGCGCGATCCTTTGATTTCAAAAATCCATCTCTCATTACCAAGCTATATAAATCGTTAGTTCGTCCACATTTGGAATATGCTGTTTCCATATGGTCACCGAATCTCATTAAAGACATTAACAGATTGCAAAAAGTACAACGGCGAGCCACAAAACTGATTCCAAATATCAAAAATAAATCATATGAGAATCGACTAAACATATGAATCTGTTCTCCCTAAAAAAGCGTAGACTCAGAGGTGACTTGATACAGGTCTTTAAGATTCTAAAAGGGATTGACAACATCAAAAGTGACAAAATTTTACACTGAATGAGAATCTGATAAGAAATGATAGTCTAAAACTGTCAGGAAATAGATTTAATTTGGAAGTGGGTAGAAACACCTTCGTCAACCGTGTAGATAATGAATGGAATAAACTTCCTGCTGAGGCATTGGAATGTAGTTCAGTTCGAAGCTTTAATATTCATTTAGATAAACATTTAAGCAAGATGCTGTATTGAGTGCCATTTATTTTATATTATTTGTTTATTTGCTTGTTATCATTTGTCTATTTGTTTACTATTTGCTTGATTTTCATTTGATATTATTTATCTGTCAATATATCATTATTTACTATTTACCTGTTCCTGTATTATATAACTATACCTATGCGTTTATTTATTTTTTATTATTATTTATATTATTATAATTTTTATTTGTTTATTTATTCATTTACCATTATTATATTTTTTTTTTCGCATATGACCTAGTTATGGACCAAAAGGTCTCCTGTCGGCATGCTCCGCCTTTGTAATCCTATGTAAAAATGTCTTCCCGTTCCTTAACATTCAATTCTAGCAACACCAAAGTCACAATCTTTCTCGACACGGGTTCCCCAGTGAACATAATGTCAACACACAGTTTCCACAAATTCCGCAATTTCGCACTGAAGCTAAACGTGTCACCATTTTGGAACCCTCGGTTTCAATATTTGCAATGTAGATAGTGTACCATTCCCGATCATTGGTAAATTCTCCCTAGACATTAGCTTCAAAGATGAGTGCCCATTCATTCCAGTTACCAACTACGTAACTGACGTTTACTTTCCTGCTGATATCCTCATAGGCTTAACATTTATGAATCAACATAAGATAATCATTTACCCTGATCAAAATGTCATCATTTGTGCAAATAATTTCAAACATGCATTGCCATCAGCAACTTCCCACAAAGCCAACCACATCAACATGACTGAGCAGGCACACCGTGATTCTACCCCCCACCCCATTCATATTCACTCCGCTTCATCACACGAGGATGCCCCAGCTGCTAGCATAAATTGCACCATCGCCAAAACCCCTTTCCAGAACTCTAAGTCTTCTGCTTTACTGACAGCTGTGGACATTCGTTCTAAACAAAACAGACGCACTATCTCCTCCCGCATGTCCAAATCAGCGAAACTCGGGACAAAACACCCTGTAAATATCGCTGATCTTTCACCGCCTGAAGACACTTTCTTGCCCTCTTAGAGGGATTCAACAACAAATCCACCCCAGTCTCAGAAGTGTTATCTACATTCAAACACATTCACGCAGTGCTTATCAGCCCAAAGACGATGTTCTCTCGTGAATATACAAAGATACACGTACGAGTTTTTCAATCAGAAGACAACGATGTACTCTGTATGCAAGAAACTTGCCGTGTCAATGGTATTTCCCTGCTTTCAGCCATCAGCTTTACCTCAAAGAAATGTCATACTTGCATTTAAATTGCCAATGATACTAACACACCACTTCATCTCACAGTTGGTACAAACATTTGTAATTTCGAAGTATACCCTTCACGCATCAGAGTCACGAATGACAAATTTCCCACTTCTCAATTTTCTACCACAATTTTCGAGGTGCAGACAGTACAGGAAGCCTTTGATATATCACATTTCATCCCCATAGACGTCCCTGATGCACAAGCATACTTAAACTTTGCAACAACTTCAGACATACCATTGCCACTTCATGTGAACCCCTTGGAGTTACTAATTTTATTCAATATCATATACCCCTTCGTAAGATCTCTAAACCACGTTACATTCCCACATACAAAATGACACACATTAAATGCATGATTGTAAATAACCTTATCCAAGACACGATTGCGTAAACCTTTATTCAAGCACCAATCATTGAATGGAATTTCCCCCTCTTTGTTGTCCCTAAACATGATGGTTACTTCCGCCCAGTGGTAGACTTCAGATACTTAGATAAGCTCACAATACCAGACCGACATCCCATCCTTGCATTACAAGACATATTCCACTCCGTCGGCGAAAACAACGTAATGTTTACGACTTTGGACCTTATGTCAGGATATTTTCAGATCCTTCTTCTTATGCCCCCTGGCAACCTTTACTATCCCTACCGGTCATTATCACAACAAACGACTAGCCATGGGTCTCGTTTCAGCTTCTTCAGTGTCCAAATGACTTGTACACACAGTCCTTGCAGGTCTCATAGGTCATTCACTGTTTATGTACTTTGATGATGTGATCATCGCTTCCAATCTCTTAGTGAACATTTATACACTCTTCACACTGTCTTCTCACGACTAGCAAAAGCAGGTCTCAAACTGAAGCTTAAGAAGTGCTCCTTCCTTCAGAAATAGATATGCTTCTTAGGGCATGTCCTTAATTAACTAGGAATTTTAACCTCGCAGGACAAGGTTAAGGCAGTCATTCATTTTCCACGCCCTACTTCTGTAGAACACATACATTAATTCCTTGTTCTATTAGGATTTTACAGACGTTACATTTAAGGTTACGCTAGTGCCGCAGCGCCATTAGCTTTATTACTTAAGAAGAACATCCCCTTCATTTGGAACCTCACCCAGAAAAAGCCTTTAATAATTTAAAAAAAAAAAATTAACCTCTATACCTGTCCTTGCCTTCCCAGACCACAAGCTTCTTTTCACAATCTATACTGATTCGTCTAACACTGGACTTGGCGCAGTCCTTATGCAACAACACGGAACAAAACTAAGATCAATTGCCTATTCTAGCCGCACACTCAACAAACACGAGCGAAATTACTCAGTCACAGATATAAAAGCTTTAGCTGTTGTATATGGACTTAAACATTTCAATAAGACCATCATTGGTTACGACATACACATAACCTCAGACCATCAACCAATGTTATACCCCTTCAAAGGAATTATTTTCAGGAATACTTGCCCACTGGTGCCTTATCATACAAGACTTCATGCCCACCTTTCATTTTGCTCAAGGAAAAACGAACCTAGTTGCAGACGTTCTCAGTCTCCATATTGCGACCATCACTCAAAACCCAGTATTAGTCAATCTTACACAAGAGCGCGTAGCCACAGCGTAGAGATCAGACTCTATTTGGAAACCTTTTATATACTTCCTCGAATCTGCAGCAATAACTGACACAGACAATTTACCTCCTAATCTCGACAATTACACATTAGTTGATGACATTCTGTATCACAAAACAACACTAACGAAAAAACATGAACCCAACCGATCTGTGTTCTAGCCTGTAGTCCATACGGACCTCATTCCAGAAGTTTTACAATTCCTACACGATTCCCCCATTGCTGCATATGCAAACCCTGGCAAGGAGATATGCTTTACACAAGCCAGATTGCATTACTTCTGGTTAACCATTAGGAAAGATATACATGCCCACATTGATGGTTGCCACTCTTGTGCGACTCACAAAGGTCACACAAGCGGTCACGTTCCAATTTTAGCTTACCCTACCCCTATAAACCATTTGACATAGTCGCTGCTGATTTTCTTAAATTACCACTTACCCACAGCGGAAACCAATACCTCGCTGTGTAGACCATTTTTCACAATTCTGTATTTCCCCCTTATTGACAAAATCATACATTCCTTCACTACACCCAAACCTCTGAGTTCCGACAACGGGACTGAATTTAACAATGAGATTCTTTCGCACATTTGCAATTACTTTCGTATCACAAAATGTAACACTATTGCTTATCACCCTAGTTCAAATGTCTTAGTTGAACGCCAGCATAAAAATATTCTCAATGTTCTTAGACACCTTGCCTCTGTTCTTCACCATTTTTTGGGGTGAATATGTCCCCATGATTCAAGCCTGCAGAGATAGTTCCATTAACAAGTCAGTATTGGAATCACCTTGTTTTGTACTCTTTGGCTAGGACAAAGGATATACAAAGGATTATAAAGGCGGAGGATGCAGACAGGAATCCTAAACCTTTTGGTCCATAACTAGGTCGGATGCAAAAAAAAATGATAATGTGAACTTCTTGTTTCAAAATTACCTCCCATTTACAATTTCAATGATCATGTAAGGCCAAAGTGATAGATTTTAATAATCTTTTCAAAAGAATACATAATACTGTACATCTAACTAAGGACAAAATAGCCCGTTTCCATAACAAATCAGCCAGAGCTTATACCTTTGAACTTGGAGACATTGTTTACACCCTTAACCAGACCATCATCTCGAAGCTCTCCCCTAAATTCTCTGGACCCTATCGTATCACTTGACAGGAATCAAAGAACAAAGTCAAAGTACTCAGGTTGCACGA
>NW_027467546.1:212500-214799 GCF_046742065.1 Oratosquilla oratoria
TTCTCTGCCTCTCTTATATTCGGCACGATCACCCCTTCATACAATCTCCTCTTTGCACTCATTCCCAGTTACCTATTTCTCACAACATTTCTTAATTTTCTCAAGGTATTTACTTGCTTCTCTCAATCGACAATTTACTTCTACCTCCATTCCTCCCTTTCCAACCACATGCGATCCCAAATACATAAAACTATCTACTTCTTCCAGCTTCTCTCCTTTTAGACCTACTTCCAACTCACCATCATCCTCTACTCTTGTACATCTCATCATCTTGCTTTTACACACATTTACTTTCAAATTTCTCCTATCGCATGCCTTCCCGAACTCCGTCACTAAATTCTCTCCTCTGACCCTGCCATAAGCGCAGTCTCGTCAGCAAACAACAACTGGCTCACCTACCACTTTTCTCCATTTTCTTTAACAATTACCACTCCCCTGCCCCTTGTCCTCGCCTTTACCTCCCGCACCACCCAGTCCATGTACACATTGAGCAGCCATGACGACAAGACATAGTTCTAATGCAGTCCCACCTTTAAATCAAGCAACTCGCTATCTCCATTTCCTATTCCAGCATAGTCTCTATTACTCTTGTAAAAACTCTTGAATGCCCTTAACAAGTTCCCTTAATCCCATATATTTGCAAAACCCACTACATTGCCTTTGTATCTACCTTGTCCTAAACCTTTTCTAAAGTCCATAAAGGACCAAAAAACATCCTACTTTTTTCTAAATCTTCCTCACATATACAACTTACCACAAAAATCTGATCCACATAACCCTCATTTCTCCTAAACCCACACTGTTCCTCACCAATTACTTTCTTTGCTCCTCTCCTAATCCTTTCAATCAAAATCCTCACACAATCCTTCGGAATTACACTCAACAAACTGATTCCTCTGAAACAACTACACTCACACTTGTCCCCTTTACCCTTGTAAAGTGGAACTATACAGCCACTCCTCCAGTCCTCTGGCATTCTACCCTCTTTTAGACACACATTAAACAACCTCACCAGCCATTCTACTATTATAGTACCTCCCTTCTAAAAATCTGCATGACACCCATCTAATCCAGGAGCTTTACCTGTTCTCATAATTTTCAGAGCTACTTGCATCTCATCTTTTCTTGTTTCTCCTTCATTTTGCCCTCCCATCACCGTTATTTTCTTAGCGCCTCCCACTGCTAACACCACTCCCTATCCTCCTCAACATTCAACAGATCTCTAAAATACATAGACATACACACACACACCCACACACACACATATATATATATATATATATATATATATATATATTATATATATACATATATATATATATACATATATATACATATATATATATATATATATATATATATATATATATATCAACCACAACTCACTTTAATTCTAAGCCAACAACATCGACAAACTCGAGGAGGCATACATGCAGAATTTGAAACGTGGTACATCCAAAGACTCGAACCTGCGCTAGCACGTGACAAGTGATAGCGACTTAACCTACTACGCCCTCACTTGTCACGTGATAGCGCAAGCTCGAGTCCTTGACTGTATCACATTTCACACGTTTCAATTTCTGCATGTATGCCTCCTCGAGTTTCTCGATGCTGATGGCTTAGAATTAAAGTGAATTGTAGTTGATAATTGTAAATCTGTTTACTGGGACCCAATCAGTGTTGTACACACACACACACATACACATACACACACACACACACACATATATATATATATATATATATATATATATATATATATATATATATTCACTAAAGAGATGTAGTAACACATTTGTAAATCACACAGAGAACCCACAATCGGAGTGAAAAAAAGAGAACATTAATTTCTATATTTTGGGTTGGGTTTTAGCTATAGCCTTATTGAGGAAAATACAACATAGGTAAAGTGGTAAAACATATATACTCCTCTGTCACAAGAGGGGGAATATAAGAGGAACTCGTACAGCCTACATGACGGCCTGGATGACTTCAAACAAGGAATCGTCGTAGTGTCAAACGTGGGGTCAGGCGGGGTATCAGAAGGGACATAACTGTTGACAAGGAGACTCACCGCTAAGCGTGAAATAATGTCCGGAGATCATTGTTCTTTAGAGATGTTAAGATTAGGACATTCTTTACTTAGGGTGTCCAAATGGACTTGAACACTATATTGGCTTTGTCCCAGTCAGTTCCGTGGTTTTGATGACTAACATGGTGGAATCAAGCTGAATTTTCTTGGACATATTTGATGAATTTCTTATGTTCAATCAACCTAGTGTTAAAGTCTCTCCCAGTT
>NW_027467547.1:0-25000 GCF_046742065.1 Oratosquilla oratoria
CGAAGTGAAATTCTTATCTGATAAAAAACAACAACTCAAGCTTCACCAGACTTGAAAGTAGGCAAGCGAACGTGAGGATAAATGTGAATCGAGGAAAAGTGCGGGATTCGAACCCACTAACAAGTGAATGCGAGACCAGTATGCTTGCGATTACGCCAACAGCGCATCAGAGAGAAAGAGAGAGAGAGAGAGAGAGAGGGGGTAGATAAGTTGTGATCCTGCCGATGACCTCGTCCTTCCGAACCTCAGCCTTGGTGCACTAAGTGACCACAAATCTCACACGACTTCTCGAGTCTTCGTGGTGATTGCTCTTGGGCCCCCGAACTTGAGTCGTTGTAGGAATCTACTCTTCAATCAAGATGATCTTCCTGGTGTTCTTTGCCATCTGCCGCTGCTTCCAGGCACTCAGCCACAGCCGGAAGGTAAAGTCTTCAAGAGGAGATGACGTCAACCAAACCTCAAACTTTGCCACCAAACCCATCGACCTGACCGACTACGAAGAAGTCCTGAAATGCAACGAAGAAGCACTGAAGCGTTGCAACTTCACTTCAGGCTGGAGAAGAGTCAGGGTTCTTGGAAAAGGAGGTTTTGGTAAAGTGTTTCTTTTGGAAAATAAAACACTGAACAAACGGATCGCTCGAAAGGTCGTTCTTTCCCAGCCTTCGAAACGTGGATTCACTTTCGAAGAAATGATCCAGATCCAGCTGAGCCATCCCAATGTGCTCAGACTCTTCTGCTGGGAACAGAAGATGAGAACACTCAGCCTGAATCTTGAGTATTGCTCCAAAGGCAACCTAACCACCAACATGCCTTACCTGAGCGAAAACGAGCTCAAATTCTACTTCGAACAGCTGCTGGATGGCGTCAAATACATCCACTCGAGAGGTGTCGCCCACCGAGATCTCAAGCCAAACAACCTTCTCCTGACGAATGACAAGGTTCTAAAGATCTCTGACTTCGGTCTTGCCGGTCTCTTCCTTAAGGACGGCAAAGAAATCCGACTGAGCCGAAAGGTGGGCACCAAGTCGTACATGGCACCCGAAGTACTGCAGCGACAGGAGAAGAGGTACCTCGGCCCTCCAGTCGACCTGTGGGCTTGTGGCGTCATCTTCTTCAGATTGATGACCACAAGAAAACCCTGGTCACAGGCAAACCTCGTAGACAACGATTACCGAATGTGGGCCGATAAGGACAAGAGGATCTACAAGAAAGAAGGCTGGAAAGAGCTCAACTCAGCCTCGAGAACGCTCCTGAGTGTTCTTCTGGAACCTGACCCCCTCAAGAGAATCTGTGGCTGGAGAAGCCTCCGTGGACACTGAAGAGGTCCCGCTCTTGAAGGCGCATCGCCTGGAAATCTTTCTCACTATAAATACTCGAAATTATCACACAATTGAATTAAGCCTTCGGCTACCGAAGGCTTCCCTCAGCTGAATAAAACAGTACCACGAACCCACCACTGCATTTCCTCGTGTCCACAATACATGTTATATTGAGACGTCGTCTTTGGTTATTTGAATCATCAATCCCATAGCGACCTGTGAAATATTTGAAGGAATATGAGAGCATAAACGAGATATTAAATCGGGAATATTGTCGAGAGTGGAGTTCACGGCTGCTTCTGTCCTTGTGACACACCCGCTGACCTTTTATGGGTCAGGTCGCAGCGGTTCCTGACCTCTTTCACTCCATTTCCCCATTCATGAATTCTCAACCATATTGTGGGTCCCTCTTCAAATTTGTCCTGAATCCCATCCTGTTAAAAATTAATCAAATAAATAAATAATAAATAATAGTAAATCATAATAACAATAATAATGATAATGATAATAATAATAAGAGTAAATAATAATAACAACGATAATAATGATAATAATGATAATAATAACAATAACAATGATAATAATAATAATAATAATAATGATAATAATAGTAATAATAATTAATAATAATAGTAATAATAATAATAAAAGTAATAATAATATTAATAATAATAATATAGATAACAATAATAGTAATAATGATGATGGTAACGGTAACAATAATAGTAAATGCAATACAATGTTGATAAAGAAACCCTTTGCTTCATTTCAGAGTTGACAATCATAATTATCATATTTGATATTTCATGCTTTTCTTGCTGTGGCTAGAAAATGTGAAT
The DNA here is from genome assembly GCF_046742065.1 of Oratosquilla oratoria. Classification (NCBI taxonomy): domain Eukaryota; kingdom Metazoa; phylum Arthropoda; class Malacostraca; order Stomatopoda; family Squillidae; genus Oratosquilla; species Oratosquilla oratoria. The sequence goes on from NW_027467547.1 coordinate 2,159, forward strand.
TATTCATACTTACTACGAAGCAGGGGGAATGTGAAGAAAGACATTCATGTTCTTGTTGGAAAATGGTGACAAACACACAAGAGGAAGAGCAAAGGTTGACTAAATAAACAAACAAATAAACAGATAAATAAACGAATAAATAAATAAGTGAATGGATGAATGAATAAACAACACAATTCATGACGTCACAGAAACGCCATGACGTAATGATGTCTCGGTCCCTCAATTGAACATAATACTTCATGACGTCACTAAAATTCTATGACGTAATGATGTATCGGCCCCTTAGCTGAACAAAATACTTCATGACGTCACTGAGATTCTATGACGTATTGATGTCCCAGGCTCTCACCTGAACAAAATAGTTCATGACGTCACTGAAATTCTATGACGTAATGATGTTTCAGAAAGCTTTAACTAATCCATTCCTATTAATCCTATTGCCCTGGTTCTCAGCTTATGGAACTCCCCCCACCCCCTCGTGGGCGGGACCCGGGAGTCTCCCAAGTGGGAGTCACTAACCCACTAAACAAAAACTAGTGGTAGTAAGTGGGTGCAAAACGATTCAATTGAAGTAATGAATTGACCTTAAAGAAACTAAAGAACAAACAATACATAATATCTGGAATGCGAAACTTATACTCTCTGGAAAGACGCAGAGTGAGGGGTGATCTAATAGAGGTGTTCAATTGGATCAAAGGCTTTAACAAAGTGACGCAAATAAGGTCATCATATTGAAACAATAAGTCAGGACTCGCAGTAATGAATTAAATTTGGACAGATATAGATTTAAGAATGAAATAGGAAAGAATTGGTTTCCTAATAGGGTGGCCAACGAATGGAATAGACTTGGTAACCAAGTAGTGAGTGCTGAAACTATCGGTTGTTTTAAGAAACGATTAGACAACTTTATGGACGGGGATGATAGGTGGTCATGGACATGGAACTGCCTAGTGTAGCCCCAATGGTCTCTTGCTATCTCCTTTATTCTTAATATTCTTATGAAAGGAGAAGCTGACTGAAACCCTTGCACTTTCAGAATTGGGTGAGATAAAAAGAAAAACTCATATCAGATACATTGTTATATCTCAGAACTGTGTGATAAAAATAGATATAGATAGATAAACATAGTTACGTAGTCGGGTATCTATATAGCTAAATAGACAAAGAGAGAGGGAGAAAGATTGATATATATATATATAGAAAGATAGATAATTAGAGATAGATAAGTAGCTAGATAGATAGACAGGGAAACAGATATACAGACAGAGAGAGAAAGAGGAAAGAGAGAGAGAGAGAGAGAGAGAGTGAGAGAGATGGGCTATAAAACATAATATATGAAAATTATGGAACTGTATATATTTTTTCCTTTAAATACCTAACATACGAGTATATATGTATATAAATAAATAAATAGATTAGTTAATGAACAACCTAATTCATGTATATATATATATATTGCAGAAACCACAGGGAAATTAAAGACGGAATACTGAACGTTTTCGTCTATTACGACATCCTCAGAGTACAAGAAAGAAAAAATAGAACACAATATTTATACAGAAGAAAGAAAACTGGGAGAGGTCATAGCCCCAAAAAACCTTCGGACATTATACATACAACACATTCAATTACAAATGGAAATGTTGATGTTAATAAAAATACATATACATTCATATACACATGGAAATAAGAATGGTAATAGTAACAAGAAAAATAAATAAATAAAAAATGAAATAAAAAGGACAAAAACCATGTGGCCGAAAGGTCTATAGGACAATTGGTACAATTGGTACAATTAGGAAACTAGGTACTGCTTTACTATCCTATGATTATAAATTGTTTAGTTAAACCAAAACACAAGTAATATTATTATCAAATTGCACAAAAAAGAAAAAAAAAACAGAACACAATATATAACAGAAATACGAAAACTGGAAAGGTTATGCCACATAAAACTTTCAGACGTTATACATACATACACACTCATATACATAGAAATATTAATGGTAACAGTAAATGAAAAAATACATACACAATCATATACACATGGAAATAATAATGGCAATAGTAAAACAAACAAAAAATACAAAAGAACAAAACCTTGTGGCTGAAAGGTCCACAGGACATTTAGTACCATTAGGAAATTTGGTACTGTTTTACTATCCTATTAATCATAAAATTGTCTAGTTTAAATAAACCTAAACTCAAGTTAATATTATTATCAAAATTGTTCTTTATGAAACAGGATTCAATGATGTTCCTATCTAAAGCTGAATTACAATCAACAATTTTCTTAACGTTGTCCCAGTCAATGTTGTGGTTTGTGTCTCTAACATGGACAAAAACCCCACTGGACATTTGGCCAGTCCTTATACTGTACTTATGTTGTTTCATCCTAATATTCAATTCTTTACCTGTTTGGCCAATATAACAGGAGCTACAGTTTTTACAGGGAATACTATAAACACAGCCTACATTATTACAAGGGGAATTTTTAATAAGGAGTTCTTTGATGGTACTGTTTTTGAAAATAATATTAATATTAAACTCCTTAAGGATACGAGGAGTTTAATATTAATGTTGTATATATAATGTCCGAAGGTTTTATGTGGCTATGACCTCTCCCAGTTTTCTTTCTTCTGTATAAATATTGTGTTCTATTTTTTTCTTTCTTGTACTCTGATGATGCCCTAATAGTCGAAAACGTTCAGTATTCCGACTTTAATTTCCCTGTGGTTTCTGCAATATCTTTTCGTCACGCGTTATTGTAATTATTTTTGCGATATATATATATATATATATATATATATATCGTAACTGACATGAATATATGTGCATAAAGAAACCAGTCAATTAACCATTATGGAGACATTTGTGGTTATTCGTTAAATGAATAATAACAGTAAGACCATCAACACTGCTTTGTTACTCAAAGAACATTTAGCGAGAAATAGACTTCAGTGAAGAAGCTTCAGAATCAGAATTCAGCGAACAAGAAAACACCGTCATCAAATCATTCTGAAACCTACACAGTAACACCTTTTGGACTTGAGATATATACATATATATATACATATATATATACACATATATATATATATATATATATACATATATACATATATATATATATATACATATATATATATATATATATATATATACATATATATATATATATATATATATATATATATATATATATATATATATATATATATATATATATATATATATATATATATATATATATGCAGAGTCCACTAGGAAAAGGAAAAACACACGGAGTCCGAGCGCTTTCGTGATATATTCACATTATCAAGGAGTACAGAAAAATGAGAACAAAAAAAATACAAAGAATAAATAGGACAAGAGAGACATTTACCCTCCTCTCCAAAGCCTGCAAGCTCAGGTTGGGCCACTCGGCGAGGTCATGGAAACAGATCATTATTACTTTATTTTAAAATATGTACTATTTATATTACTGACAATATATGGATCTAATTTATATAATCCTAAACTATTATTAATGAGTTGGTCATAATTGCATTTGATATTTCCTGACTCTATGATATTTCTTTCTGTTATGTTCTTACACTGTATAATTTTCGAAGCATTCTTCCAGTCAATAGGATGGTCAAATTCACAAACATGTTTAAAAAGTGCACTAGATTCTTGGCCATTTTTTATGCTGTTTTTATGCTGTTTAATCCTAACCTCTAATTCTTTTCCTGTTTGACCTACTTTTCCTAGTGGACTCTGCATATTTGTGATTCACGTGTGACTTGTGAAATTTGTGCATATATATATATATATATAATCAATCCTACACTAAACGCGATATAACCGTTTAGATTCCGTTGAGTAACGAGAGGCTAATAAACCTGGAAAAGATGTTATATCTGGTACATCGCGTCCCAAAACAAGTCTTGGTCGTCGAAGGCCCTCAGCTGTGAGGGCGTAAGAGCGAGAGTCCCTCGTAAAGCTTAGAAGAAAACGACCCAATCATCCTGGGTTGGCTCGTGGTGAGGGAATGGGGAATGGGAGTAGGATGAGAGAGACGAGGGAGAACGTGGTTGGGGAGGGGGAGGAGGAGGAGGAGGGAAGAAGAGGCTGGAAGGTTGAGTCACTGAATCCCATTAAACTTCTCCCGGTCGTTTATCTATTCGCTTTTCTTCTATTTTTTCTTTTTTTCTTTCCGGTAGTGTCTATGGGGGTAATAATCTATTTATTTTTAATTGACCATTGGTCCTGCACTCCTGAAAGGTCTTTTGTAATGTATGAATACATATAATATAAAGGAGTATTTGATTACGTTGCCAGTACATATATATATATATATATATATATATATATATATAAATATTTAAATTTTCTTTTTTATCATTATTATTGTTACAATTACTATTAATAATTTCTTTGTTATTAGTGTTATCATCATATTTAATTGTAAAACTTCATCATTGTTACATTACCCACAATGTAATGTTCACACTCGTCACCAACTATGGTAACACAAGGAGGTAGTGAGGTCCACCCACCCCATGTACAGTATATAATGCCCACAGCCCGTTTGTAAACCCATTCCTTTGAAAAAGCATACCTGCGAAACTAGTCAGGAATAAACTCAAGACTAAGACTTCTGTGTTTCCTACTCCGCTTACGTCATATATATATACATATATATATGTATATATATACATATATATGTATGTGCGTGTGTGTGTGTGTGTGTGTGTGTGTGTGTGTGTGTGTACACGAGGCGTTGGGATCAAGGATGTAGTTAGTCTCACACATTTAAGAAGAATGATCAGCTTCAATTTCACATATATTTGGAAAACAATGTCAGCTGATTACCACATTGTAAGTACTAAGGCAGATCTTGAAATAATACATAACACCCATTTGCTCTAGTTTTCATAAAATAAGTGGAAAATTAAAGACATGTCATTTTCACAATTGTGCAAGTAGTAATGACAATGCGAAGAGAGAGCGGGAGGAAGAGAGAGAGAGAGAGAGAGAGAATATAAAGAATAGAAAGTCTTAATTGAAATGTTGAAACCACTGGATTAGTCAACTGTGTATTAAGATATTTTTGTTACGAATCAGATAATCAACAGAAAATATATATTGAGTTTCTAAAAAGGACATCAGGGAACAGCCAGGTCTTCAACTTAGGAATCGTAAGAAAAATATGAAATAAAAAAAGATAAACCTGCAAGCCATGGAGATCTACCATACATTTCTTAATGAAAATAAAACAAAATAAATCAGAATAAAAAAGCAATAGAAAGAAATAATAAATAAATGAAAAGTAAAGTATTAGATCCACAGATATCAGCAGACATAATTAAATACTTCCAAACAAACAGAAGCATGTAAGACGCCTACGCACGGAGGCGCTGAACTGCTCCGGCTGAAGCCGTCCCCTCTACCCTTTTCATTCGCTCTGTTTGATAGAAATCGGAGAGAAGTGCGGGATTCGAACCCGCAACTAAGCGAACGCGAGACCGGCACGCTTCTGATCACGCCAACAGCGCTCAGGTCAAGTGGCACAGGGAATATTAGTCGATACAAGAAATCAACAACATTTTCACAAGATAACAAAACGTTATTTCCAAAGCATCGTCAGAATTAATAACACGGAGAATAAATACAAATTAAAATTGTGCAAGTGGAATCAAATATCTTCAATAAGTTGCTAACTTCGAAGTGAAATTCTTATCTGATAAAAAAAAAAATCAAAGCTTCACCAGACTTGAAAATAGGAAAGCGAACGTGAGGATAAATGTGAATCGGGGGAAAGTGCAAGATTCGAACCCACTAGCAAGTGAATGCGAGGCCAGTATGCTTGCGATTACGCCAACAGCGAATGAAACAGAGAGAGAGAGAGTAGATAAGTTGTGATCCTGCCAATGACCTCGTCCCTCCGAACCTCAGCCTTGGTGCATCAGGTGACCACAAATCTCAGACGACTTCTCGAGTCTTCGTGGGGATCGCTCTAGGCCCTCCGAACTTCAGTCGTTGTAGGAATCTACTCTTCAATCAACATGATCTTCCTAGTGTTCTTCGCACTCTGCCGCTGCTTCCAGGAAATCAGCCACAGGTGGAAGGACAAGTCTTCAAGAGGAGCTGACGCCGACCAAACCTCAAACTTTGCTACCAAACCCATTGACCTGAAAGACTACGAGAAAGTCCTGAAGAACAACGAAGAAGCACTCAAGCGTTACAGCTTCACTTCAGGCTGGAGAAGAGTCAGGGTTCTTGGGGAAGGAGCTTTTGGCAAAGTATTTCTTTTGGAAAATAAAACACTGAACAAACGGATCGCCCGCAAGGTCCTTCTTTCCCAGCCTTCGAAACAAGGATTCACTCTCGAGGAAATGATCCAAATACAGTTGAGCCATCCCAATGTGCTCACACTCTTCTGCTGGGAACAGAAGATGAAAACACTCTGCCTCAATCTGGAGTATTGCTCCAGAGGAAACCTCACAAGGAACATGCCTTACCTGAGCGAAAACGAGCTCAATTTCTACTTCAAACAGCTCCTGGATGGCGTCACATACATCCACTCGAGAGGTGTCGTCCACCGAGATCTCAAGCCAGGCAACCTTCTTCTGACCAAAGAAAAGGTTCTCAAGATCTCGGACTTCGGTCTTGCCGGTCTCTTCCTTAAGGACGGCAAGGAAATTCGACTGACCCGAAAGGTGGGCACCAAGTCGTACATGGCACCCGAAGTACTGCAACGACAGGAGAAGAGGTACCTCGGCCCTCCAGTCGACCTGTGGGCTTGTGGCGTCATCTTCTTCAAAATGATGACCACAAGAAAGCCATGGTCACAGGCAAACCTCGTGGACAACGATTATAGAATGTGGGCCAATAAGGACAAGAGGATCTACGAAAAGGAAGGCTGGAAAGAGCTCAACTCAGCCTCCAGAACGCTTCTGAGGCTTCTTCTGGAACCTGACCCCCTCAAGAGAATCTGTGGCTGGAGAAGCCTCCGTGGACACTGAAGAGGTCCCGCTCTTGAAGGCGCATCGCCTGGAAAATTTTCTCACTCTAAATACTCGAAAGAGTCACACAATTGACTTAAGCCTTCGGCTACCGAAGGCTTCCCTCAGCTGAATAAAACAGTACTACGAAACCATAACTCCATTTGCTCGTGCCCACAAGACATGGTGTATTGAGACGTCATCTTAAGTTATTTGAATCATCACCAATAAACGATCTGTAAAACATTAGAAGGAATATGAGAGCATAAAACGAGACATTAATTCTGGAATATTGTCGACAGTGGAGTTCACGGCCGCTTCTGTCCTTGTGACACATCCGCTGACCTTTAATGGGTCAGGTCGCAGCGGTTCTCAACCATTTGTGGCTCCCCCTTCAATTTTGTCCTAAATCTCACACCGTTAAAAAATTTAAACAAATGAATAAATAATATTAGTAATAATAATATTAATAACAATGATAATAATAATGATAATAATAATTATAATAATAATAATAATAATAATAATAATAATAATAATAACAATGGTAAAAATAATAGTAATTACAATTCAATGTTGACGAAGAGAATCGCTTTGCTTTTTTTTTCAACGTTAACAGTCATAATTATAACATATTTGGCATTTAATTTTTTATGTGGCTAGAAAATGTGAATTATGCATACTTACTACGAAGCAGGGAAAGTGTGAAGAAAGACATTTATGTTCTCCTTGGAAAAAATTAACAACAACAACAAAAGTAAGAGCAAAGGTTGACTAAATAAACAAACTGATGAATCGATCAGTAAATGAATAAATGAATAAATAAATAAGTAAATGGATGAATGAATAAACAACATAATTCATGACGTCACAGAAACGCCATGACGTTATGATGTCTCGGTCCCTCAACTGAACAAAATAGTTCATGACATCACTAAAATTCTATGACGTAATGATGTATCGGCCCCTTAGCTGAACAAAACACCTCATGACGTCACTAAAAAACCTATGACGTATGAATGTCCCAGGCCCTCAACTGAACAAAATAGTTCATGACGTCACTGAAATTCTATGACGTAATGATGTTTCAGAGAGCTGTAATTTATCCATTCCTATTAATCCTATTGACCTGGTTCTCAGCTTATGGAACTCCCCCCCCCCCCATCGCATGGGGGGACCCGGGAGTCTCCCAAGTGGGAGTCACTAACCCACTAACCAAAAACTAGTGGTAGTAAGTGGGTCCAAAACGATTCAATTGAAATAATGAATTGACCTTAAAGAAACTGAAGAACAACAATACATAATGTCTGGAATGCGAAACTTACACTCTCTGGAAAGACGCAGAGTGCGGGGTGATCTAATAGAGGTGTTCAAGTGAATCAAAGGCTTTAAAAAGGGTGACGCATATAAGGTCATCATATTGAAACAATAGGTCAGGACTCGCAGTAATGGGTTTAATTTGGACAGATATAGATTTAAGAAGGAAATAGGAAAGATTTGGTTTCCTAATAGGGTGGTCAACAAATGAAATAGACTTACTAACCATGTAGTCGTGAGCGCTGAAACTATCGGTTGTTTTAACAGGCGGTTACACAACCTTATGGATGGAGATGACAGGTGGTAATGGACATGGAACTGCCTAGTGTAGCCCTTATGGTCTCTTGCAATCTCTTTCATTCTTATATCCGTATGAAACGAGAAGCTGACTGAAAACTCTTGCACTTGAACTGGGTGAGATAAAAAGAAAAGCTCATATCAGATACATGGTTATATCTCAGAACTGTGTGATAAAAATAGATATAGATAGATAAACAGATAGTTACGTAGTCGGGTATCTATTTAGCTAAATAGACAAAGACACAGGGAGAGGGAGAAAGATTGATAGATATATAGAAAGATAGATAATTAGAGATAGATAAGTAGCTAGATAGATAGACAGGGAAACAGATATATAGACAAAGAGAGCGAGAGAGGAAGAGAGAGAGAGAGAGAGAGAGAGAGAGAGAGAGATGGGCTATAAAACATAATATATAGAAATTATGGATATGTATATATTTACATCCTTTAAATACCTAACATACGAGTATATATGTATATAGATAAATAAATAGATTAGTTAATGAACAACATACTTCATGTATATATATATGTATATATATTATATATGTATATATATATGTATATATATATATATATATATATATATATGTATATATATATATATATATATATATATATACATATATATATGCTAATAAGAACACGGGTACGTGTGTTCACTTATGCAAAGTAGACCACTTGGAAAAAGGAAACTAACGAAGCAGAGCGCTTTCGTATATTACATCTTCAGTGCAACTGTGGTGCCGTCGATTGATTTAGTGTTTTGTTTAACCAAGAGCACCTCCAATGGGAGTGATCAGAGATACCCACATAAGAACGATTTGGGAAATAAAAAAAATCAAGGTATACGCTGCCACCACCCAATCGTCTATATGGATATATCTGACCATAAATGGAAACTGCTCCTTGTTATTCACGTCTGACTCCGTCCCCTTTCCTCAGGTCGTTCGGGGTTGGTTCTGGGTAGCGAAAAGGCCTATGCCCAAGTGGGGGTAGTAAAAGAAAATAAGCGAAGGTCTGCTATGTGTTAATTATTACACTGAAGCAAAAATATAGTAAGGAAATACAAAAGTATATTGTGGTTTTCTCCAACTAATCTATTGATCCTTACAATATGAAAAATATATGGGTATGCGAGACATTTAATAACACAGTTTTTTCTTTCTTATGGGCATCATAAATAAGGTCACAGGCACGTGGAAAAACGTAGTTATTTACGCTCCAACCTTCCGGTCACTGTATAAGTCTACTTATAATATTGTGTCTACCTTCAAGCACTGTGTCTACCTTCAACCCCGTATTCTTATTAGAGAACGATCACAGACAGAATTGTACTCTAAGTATTACACTCTCATAGCTAATGTATATACGCAAAGTGTTTGTGAAGTACACTCCCTTAAACCCCTTTTTCCATATCTGTTATCGGAATCATTTTTGGCATCAGATTCAAAACTTAATAATAATAATAACTATCTACCTACTATATCTGCACTATATCATTTAACTCACATATTGACATTTGTTTTCATTAATCTTACAGAACGTGTTCATACCTGTTATCGGAATCATTTTTGGCATCAGATTAAAATTTTAGCTGCGCACAAAGAGAACGAGACGGCTATGTGTTCGTATCTATGGGTAAACTACTAACCTCCCTGTTGTATTATTTCGTAAAACTTCATTTCGCTTCTCAACAGAGCCCCTAGCTGCTACAATCTCTCCCTAAACTATTTCTCTAGTGGAATCCTGAACTGAAAGTTGGGAATTTTTCCTATTACTCTTAAAATTAATGGCCTTAGCTTACGCCTCTGTCCGAACGTTTAGTGACGTCACGGGTGGGCGGAGCTACGGTGCCCGCGCTATGTTCGAGAACATTCTAATGTCGCGTCGAAACTCAGTTTAACCAAAATCAGCTGAAATATATTTGTAGCTATCTCCTATTGTATGTTCTTCTTCAATGATTATAGTAAGGCTCTTTGCCAACACATCTTGATAGGCAGACATAGAATAGAATAAATTCATGGTCTATTAAGGCTCTATTTTCTACTTTGCTTCTTGGTTGAGTAAAACCGTTACGACGTCCATAATACCCAGTCTCTCAAATCAACACTCAAATAAATAAATAGATAAATAAAACGAAATTCCAAAAATAATATCCCTTCAAAATTCCTGTCCTTACATGGCTCTACGCCCCTCTGAAAGAAAAATTCCGCAACATCACGTGAAGGATTCTATTTGGTGTGGTCCAAATCCCCCTGCAAAAGAAAAAAAAATCCATCCTGCATCAGAGAGCGATTATCCTTTTGATAGCTTGACGAGGCACTCTCTCCTCAGCACACTCGTAGGTGTACGAATCTCAGGTGACCCGGGGGTACACCAATTTACTGTGGATGTCTCCGTGGACTTTTCCATCAGTCCTTCTTATTGGCTGGATTCCCCAATTGACCTCTTACATACTACTTGACTGGACATGCATAGCCGCTACGACCGAGCTAAGCCACGACTCTCTCTTGTGGATTCGCCCCATGGGTGGCACACTACTTCCCCTTCTGTGGGCTCACCTCTGGGCAATCGGCGATTGTCCACCAGGTCCTGAAGTCCTACACCCCTGTCAAGCGGGCAATTGTGAATTGAGTTGGGTTCATGATCCCAACTCGAGCTAAAGAATTTCCCCATTTTCCAATACTACTCCGAATGAAAGTGCTCGCTAACCATCGTTTGTAGTCCCTCTCCTAGGCTAATATTGACTTCTTTATCCCCCCCCCTAAGTTGACATTTAGTTCCTTCACCTGGCTGTTGCTGAAATTTCCTTTTACAACATATGAAATATATGCATCCTTAATCCTAGGACATCTCAACCTTACACATGTATAAAAGTATAGGTGGGTTACATTTAAGCCTTATGGTCCAATATATAGGAACATTGAGGGCATCTTTGCATTAATTTGCACGAGCATTCGTTTTTCTTTGGACATATACTGGCACGATATGATCCCTACATTTCCTATTGCAGTTAACTACTGTCATCTTAGCACCTTAAATCACTAGATATGGCGCCAACTGGGCGGATTGTTCCAATTGATTCTCTTCAGTATTCTTCGATGAGCCGTCTTCAATGTTCTTCAATGTTCGATGCATCCGCTCCACCATTCCATTCGCTTGGGGATGGTATGGGGTAGTGTAGAGCAGGGTGATTTGCTGTTCTCCACACAACTTCTTGTAAGCCGTGTTGGTGAATTCTGCTCCATTATCTGTTATGATGCTCTCTGGGGTGCCGTAATCTGCGAAGAACTGGGTTAGGGAGTGTAGTATGTGTTGGTGGTGTTTTGTTCTCAATGGGAAGAACCTAACGAACCTACTGTAGTGATCGATTATTGTCATAATATACCTATACCTCTGCGTCCCGGACACCATATCTGTTAGGTCTATGCCTATTCTCTCCATTGCCTTTGTAGCAAGGGGAACCTCTTTGTATTGCTGTGACAACCCTTGTGTACCCTTGAACCTCTGACAAGTAATGCATTTCTTTACAAAATTACATACATCTACCTTTAAATTTGGCCAATAGAACAGCTCCTCCTGGGTTAGATTCCCATTCATGTCTATCTTCCATCCTCGCTCTCGTCTCTTCTTCCTCTCCCGAATTAGATTCCCATTCCGTTTTATTGTTCATTTTTACCTGACTGCCTTTAATTATGTGTAGTTCCACCTTAACACGTCACTTCCCCACACAATCTCATCCGCTATTTCTATACTCTTAGTGACTGCCGAGGATCTATTCTGTCTCTGATGACTGTACTGCCAATCCACAGGGTACACAAGCTTTGTCTAGGTCGACACACAGATAAGTGAGCTTCAGGTTGGTTAATAGCGTAAATCCCACCGCTGCCACCAATAATGTGGTGCCGTCGATTGATTTAGTGTTGTGTTTAACCAAGAGCACCTCCAATGGGAGTGATCAGAGATACCCACATAAGAACGATTTGGGAAATAAAAAAAATCAAGGTATACGCTGCCACCACCCAATCGTCTATATGGATATATCTGACCATAAATGGAAACTGCTCCTTGTTATTCACGTCTGACTCCGTCCCCTTTCCTCAGGTCGTTCGGGGTTGGTTCTGGGTAGCGAAAAGGCCTATGCCCAAGTGGGGGTAGTAAAAGAAAATAAGCGAAGGTCTGCTATGTGTTAATTATTACACTGAAGCAAAAATATAGTAAGGAAATACAAAAGTATATTGTGGTTTTCTCCAACTAATCTATTGATCCTTACAATATGAAAAATATATGGGTATGCGAGACATTTAATAACACAGTTTTTTCTTTCTTATGGGCATCATAAATAAGGTCACAGGCACGTGGAAAAACGTAGTTATTTACGCTCCAACCTTCCGGTCACTGTATAAGTCTACTTATAATATTGTGTCTACCTTCAAGCACTGTGTCTACCTTCAACCCCGTATTCTTATTAGAGAACGATCACAGACAGAATTGTACTCTAAGTATTACACTCTCATAGCTAATGTATATACGCAAAGTGTTTGTGAAGTACACTCCCTTAAACCCCTTTTTCCATATCTGTTATCGGAATCATTTTTGGCATCAGATTCAAAACTTAATAATAATAATAACTATCTACCTACTATATCTGCACTATATCATTTAACTCACATATTGACATTTGTTTTCATTAATCTTACAGAACGTGTTCATACCTGTTATCGGAATCATTTTTGGCATCAGATTAAAATTTTAGCTGCGCACAAAGAGAACGAGACGGCTATGTGTTCGTATCTATGGGTAAACTACTAACCTCCCTGTTGTATTATTTCGTAAAACTTCATTTCGCTTCTCAACAGAGCCCCTAGCTGCTACAATCTCTCCCTAAACTATTTCTCTAGTGGAATCCTGAACTGAAAGTTGGGAATTTTTCCTATTACTCTTAAAATTAATGGCCTTAGCTTACGCCTCTGTCCGAACGTTTAGTGACGTCACGGGTGGGCGGAGCTACGGTGCCCGCGCTATGTTCGAGAACATTCTAATGTCGCGTCGAAACTCAGTTTAACCAAAATCAGCTGAAATATATTTGTAGCTATCTCCTATTGTATGTTCTTCTTCAATGATTATAGTAAGGCTCTTTGCCAACACATCTTGATAGGCAGACATAGAATAGAATAAATTCATGGTCTATTAAGGCTCTATTTTCTACTTTGCTTCTTGGTTGAGTAAAACCGTTACGACGTCCATAATACCCAGTCTCTCAAATCAACACTCAAATAAATAAATAGATAAATAAAACGAAATTCCAAAAATAATATCCCTTCAAAATTCCTGTCCTTACACAACAAGTGGTCTACTTTGCATATACATATATATATATATATATCGTAACTGTACATGCATATATGTGCATAAAGAAACTAATCAATTAACCATTATGGAGACATTTGTGGTTATTCGTTAAATGAATAATAACAGTAAGACCATCAACACCCCCTTGTTACTCAAAGAACAGGAGAACTCGACGTCATGTCATATTGCATTTAGCGAGAAATAGACTTCAGTGTAGAAGCTTCAGAATCAGAATTCAGCGAACAAGAAAACACAGTCATCAAATCATTCTGAAACCTACACAGTAACACCTTTTGGACTTGAAATATATATATATATATATATATATATATATATATATATATATATATATATATATATATATATATATAATCAATCCCACACAAAACGCGATATAACCGTTTAGATTCCGTTGAGGTACGAGAGGCTAATAAACCTGGAAAAGATGTTATAACTGGTACATCGCGTCCCAAAACAAGTCTTGGTCGTCGAAGGCCCTCAGCTGTGAGGGCGTAAGAGCGAGAGTCCCTCGTAAAGCTTAGAAGGAAACGACCCAATCGCCCTGGGTTGGCTCGTGGTGAGGGAATGGGGAATGGGAGTAGGATGAGAGAGACGAGGGAGAACGTGGTTGGGGAGGGGGAGGAGGAGGAGGAGGGAAGAAGAGGCTGGAAGGTTGAGTCACTGAATCCCATTAAACTTCTCCCGGTCGTTTATCTATTCGCTTTTCTTCTATTTTTTTTTTTCCGGTAGTGTCTATGGGGGTAATAATCTATTTATTTTTTATTGACCATTGGTCCTGAACTCCTGAAAGGTCTTTTGTAATGTATGAATACATTTAATATAAAGGAGTATTTGATTACGTTGCCAGTATATATATATATACATATAAATATATATATATATATATATATATATATATATACATATATACATATATATATATATATATATATATATATATATATATATATATATTTAAATATTTAATTTTTCATTTTTGTTATCATTGTTATTATTATTATTGTTACAATTACTATTCATAATTTCTTTGTTATTAGTGTTATCATCATATTTAATTGTAAAACTTCATCATTGTTACATTAGCCACAATGTAATGTTCACACTCGTCACCAACTATGGTAACACGAGGAGGTAGTGAGGTCCACCCACCCCATGTATATAATGCCCACAGCCCGTTTGTAAACCCATTCCTTTGAAAAAGCAAACGTGCGAAACTAATCAGGAATAAACTCAAGCCTAAGACTCCTGTGTTTCCTACCCCGCTTACGTCATATATATATACATATATATACATATATATGTCTGTGCGTGTGTGTGTCTGTGCGTGTGTGTGTGTGTGTGTGTGTGTGTGTGTGTGTGTGTGTGTGTGTGTGTACATGAGGCGTTGGGATCAAAGATGTAGTTAGTCTCACACATTTAAGAAGAATGATCAACTTCAATTTCACATATATTTGGAAAGCAATATCAGCTGATTACCACATTATAAGCACTAAGGTACATCTAAAAAGATTATATAACACCCATTTTTCTAGTTTTCATAAAATAAGTGAAAAATAAAAGACATGTCAATTTCACAATTGTGCAAGTAGTAATGACACTGCGAAGAGAGAGCGGAAGAGAGAGAGAGAGAGAGAGAGAGAGAGAGAGAGAGAGAGAGAGAGAGAGAGAGTATAAAGAATAGAAAGTCATAATTGAAATGTTGAAACCACTGGATTAGTCAACTGAGTATTAAGATATTTTTGTTACGAATCAGATAATCAAGAGAAAATATATATTGAGTTTCTAAAAAGGACATCAGGAAACAGCCAGGTCTTCAACTTAGGAATCGTAAGAAAAATATAAAATAAAAAAAAGATATTACTGCAAGCCATGGAAATCCAGCATACATTTCTTAATAAAAATAAAACAAAATAAATCAGAATAAAAAAGTAATACCAAGAAATAATATATAAATGAAAAGTAAAGTATTAGATCCACAGATATCAGCAGACATAATTCAATACTTCCAAACAAACACAAGAATGTAAGACGCCTACGCACGGAGGCGCTGAACTGCTGCGGCTGAAGCCATAACCTCTACCCTTTTCATTCGCTCTGTTTGGTAGAAATCGGAGAGAAGTGCGGGATTCGAACCCGCAACTAAGCGAACGCGAGACCGGCACGCTTCTGATCACGCCACTGGAGCCCAGGTCAAATGGCACAGGGATTATTAGTCGATACAAGAAATCAACAACATTGTCACAAGATAACAGAACGTTCTTTGCAAAGCGTCGTCATAATTGACAACACAGAGGATAAATACAAATTAAAATTGTGCCAGTGGGATTAAATATATTCATTAAGTTGCTCTCTTCTAATTTAAATTCTTGTCTGATAAAATAGCTCAAAGCTTAACCAGACTTAAAAGTAGTCAAACGAGCGTAAAGAGAAATGTTAATTGAAGAGAAGTGCGGGATTCGAACCCACTAACAAGTGAATGCGAGACCAGTATACTTCCGATTACGCCAACAACGAATGAAATAGAGAGAGAGAGAGAGAAAGAGAGAGAGAGAGAGAGAGAGAGAGAGAGTAGATAAGTTGTGATCCTGCCGATGACCTCGTCTTTCCGAAACTCAGCCTTGGTGCACCAAGTGACCACAAATCTCACACGACTTCTCGAGTCTTCGTGGTCATCGCTCTTGGCCCTCCGAACTTCAGTCGTTGTAGGAATCTACTCTTCAATCAACATGATCTTCCTGGTGTTCTTCGCACTCTGCCGCTGTTTCCAGGAACTCAGCCACAGACGGAAGGACAAGTCTTCCAGAGGAGCCGAAGTCGACCAATCCTCAAACTTTGCCACCAGACCCATTGACCTGACAGACTACGAAGAAGTCCTGAAGAACAACGAAGAAGTACTGAAGCGTTGCAACTTCACTTCAGGCTGGAGAAGAGTCAGGGTTCTTGGAAAAGGAGCTTTTGGCAAAGTGTTTCTTTTAGAAAATATTAAACTGAAGAAACGGATCGCCCGCAAGGTCCTTCTTTCCCAGCCTTCGAAACGTGGATTCACTTTTGAAGAAGTGATCCAAATTCAGTTGAGCCATCCCAATGTGCTCAGACTCTTCTGCTGGGAACAGAAGATGAGAACACTCAGCCTGAATCTTGAGTATTGCTCCAGAGGCAACCTGACCACCAACATGCCTTACCTGAGCGAAAACGAGGTCAAATTCTACTTCGAACAGCTGCTGGATGGCGTCACATACATCCACTCGAGAGGTGTCGTCCACCGAGATCTCAAGCCAGGCAACCTTCTCCTGACCAAAGACAAGGTTCTCAAGATCTCTGACTTCGGTCTTGCCGGTCTGTTCCTAAAGGACGGCAAGGAAATTCGACTGACCCGAAAGGTGGGCACCAAGTCGTTCATGGCACCCGAATTACTGCAGCGACAGGAGAAGAGGTACCTCGGCCCTCCAGTCGACCTGTGGGCTTGTGGCATCATCTTCTTCAAACTGATGACCACAAAAAAGCCATGGTCACAGGCAAACCTCGTAAACAACGATTACAGAATGTGGGCCGAAAAGGACAAGAGGATCTACAAGAAAGAAGGTTGGAAAGAGCTGAACTCAGCCTCGAGAACGCTCCTTAGTGTTCTTCTGGAACCTGACCCCCTCAAGAGAATCTGTGGCTGGAGAAGCCTCCGCGGACACTGAAAAGGCCCCGCTCTTGAAGGCGCATCGCCTGGAAATCATTCTCCTCTAAATACTCGAAAGTCACACAATTACAGAATGTGGGCCAATAAGGACAAAAAAATCTACAAGAGAGAAGGCTGGAAAGAGCTCAACTCAGCCTCCAGAACGCTTCTGAGTCTTCTTCTGGAACCTGACCCCCTCAAGAGAATCTGTGGCTGGAGAAGCCTCCGCGGACACTGAAGAGGTCCCGCTCTTGAAGGCGCATCGCCTGGAAAATTTTCTCACTCTAAATACTCGAAAGAGTCACACAGTTGACTTGAGCCTTCGGCTACCGAAGGCTTCCCTCAGCTGAATAAAATAGTACCACGAAACCAGAACTGCATTTGCTCGTGCCCACCATACATGGTATATTGAGACGTCGTCTTTGGTTATTTGAATCATCACTGCCATAGCGACCTGTGAAATATTTGAAGGAATATGAGAGCATAAACGAGATATTAAATCGGGAATATTGTCGAGAGTGGAGTTCACGGCCGCTTCTGTCCTTGTGACACACCCGCTGACCTTTAATGGGTCAGGTCACAGCGGTTCCTGACCTCTTTCACTCCATTTCCCCCATTCATCAATTCTCAACCATGTTGTAGGTCCCCCATCAATTTTGTGCTGAATCCCACCCCGTTCGAAATTAATCGAATAAACAAACAAATAAATAAATAAATAAATAATAATAGTAAATAATAATAACAACAATAATAATAATAATGATAATAATTATAATAGTAAATAATAATAATGATAATAATAATAATAATAATAATAATAATGATAATAATAAAAATAATAATAATAATAATAAAAATAATAATAATAATAATAATAACAACAATAATAATAATAATGTTAAAACCAAAAGTAATTCCAATGCAATATTGATAAAGAGAAACCCTTTACAATACAAATTATAAAAAAAGTAATAATAATAAATCATGTTTTGAATTACATGTAGAAATTAATTACAAGGTTTGCATAAACATGGAACCACCGTAAATAAAAGAACATAAAGAACAAAATATCACAAACCCGACAAAATAACACTGCATTCCATAGCTACGATACAAATCAAAACAATAAAACAAAACAAAAATTCTGATTTATATCGTAGCTATAGAGTGCAGCAGTTTTATTTTGTCGGGTCTGTGATATTTGGTTCTTTTTGTCCTTTTTGTTCCTTCTTTTTTGTTTCGGTTTGACACTTTATACAAACTATGTAATTAATTTCTTTATGTCATTCAGAATTGTTTTTTTGTTTTATTGTTTTGATTTGTATCGTAGCAAGATAGTGCAGTGTTATTTTGTCGGGTTTGTGATATTTGGTTCTTTATGTTCTTTTTGTTCTTTTATTTCGGTGGTTCCATGTTTATGCAAACCTTGTAATTAATTTCTACATGTAATTCAGAACATGATTTATTATCATTATTTTTTTTATGATTTGTATTGTAGTAACTGAGTAGCGAATGACAGGAAGTGATGACAGGCGGCTTAGCATAGGGGATTTTGCCTGTATGTATATATACATATACATATATATATATATATATATATATACACATATATATTACTATGGGTGTGTGATTCTTGTTAAAACTGATTAGTTTGGCGAACTGAAATCGTATCTAAAATAAATTACATATCTTTCAAGTCAATACAGTTATATATACATATATATATATATATATATATATATATATATATATGAGAGAGAATGTCTGAAATAATCTTATATATATATATATATATATATATATATATATATATATACTGTATATATTCATATATTCATTTATATTAATTCAAGAGAGCTGCTCAAAATCTATCAGGTATTATGCGCATTTCTAAAAATATTTCGGATTTGTAACTTGCTCTGGATGTACTGTGTCTTGCTGCATTGCATCTAACCCAGGCAATGGGCAGGAGACAGGGATGACCCTTCATCCACGAGCAGCTAAGATGAGAGGGAAACAAGGGATTGAATGGGAATGGAATAGATGGGAATGGGCGCGTGGGTTTGACTTGGCTACCCCCCCCCCCATATAAGAGAGAGGAAGCCCTTAGTATATAGATAGATAAAAGGAAAATCATTGAATCTTCCTTAAATCAACATTTCCCTAATTTCGATATTTCAAAAGGACAATGGTCACCTGATTACATAACCACCTTGGCCGTAAACAAATTACTTCCTTCTATTGTAAAAGCGGACGACTTGCCACAAAGCCCGCGCAGCAATACAGACGCTACCTTATATGACATGTCCATGTTCCCTCACTCCACCTCTCTCCTCTGTACATAAGATATGTGTTTTCTCTTGTCTTTGTATTCCGCTTGAAGAGGATCACAGCAAGTGATCGAAATATACGGAAATCGTTATTTCCTTTCTTAAATCCAATCAACAGTGGGTGTTAAGTGTATTTATTAATGTGTTACGACATTACTGGACAGTGACATAGATAGATAAACTAACATGATTTCTCTAAGTACATATAGTCTTCTTTCTCTTTATGAAACAGGTAACCATGTCAAAGGCACGCACACACACCCTACTCATCATCCATTTGTTTCCCATCTACTTTAGCTCCTCGTGGATGACAGCCCATCCTTGTCCCCCGCCTCGAATCCACTGGATTTTTCAAAGCCATAGAAAATAGTCTTGAGTCAGGTAAAACAATGTCCTTTTAGTATAACAGTTGTAACAGTCAATCTTGCATTGTTATCAAGACAGATTAACTACTTCAGTATGAGTCAAATTCTCGCGCGCAGCATTGGCTGCCATATGTACGATTCATCACACTACTCGCATTATAAAATATAAACTCACTGCTGGATTACTCGTTCTCTTTAATATGAGTAATAGTAAACACAGAAGACGTGATCAAACCAGTTCACAGAATTCTGGGGTAATTCGTGTACAACTACAAATATACATACATACATATATATATATATATTTTGCTGGTAACCACTAAGGAAATCGGAAGAAAACAGTAATTCCCAAGCGCTTTCGTGTAATTCACATCTTCATGTATTCCCCTGAAGATGTGAATTACACGAAAGCGCTTGGGAATTACTGTTTTCTTCCGATTTCCTTAGTGGTTACCAGCAAAATTTGTGGATCACGTGTTGTTTGTAGTGATCTTTCTACACACATATATATATATATTATATATATTATGTATATATATAATATATATATATATATAAATACATGACGCCGACGTCGGCATCTTCGTGTACCCACTAACGTCTCATGACGCCAACGCAGGCATCATCTTAGGTGGTTAAGACAGTGATTCCAGCAGACCTCCTACCCCGACCTTTTTTTGTGTTTATATGAAATTATATAATTTCCATTTATATAACTGCAAAGTAATGTCGTAACACATTCGTAAAATTCAACAAGAACCCACTGTGTTGGATAAGAAGAAATGAAGAGGAACCACTGAAGAGGATCACAGTC
Source organism: Oratosquilla oratoria (assembly GCF_046742065.1). Taxonomy (NCBI): domain Eukaryota; kingdom Metazoa; phylum Arthropoda; class Malacostraca; order Stomatopoda; family Squillidae; genus Oratosquilla; species Oratosquilla oratoria. Next base: position 23,320 of record NW_027467547.1, read on the forward strand.
CGTGATCGAAATATATGGATATCATCTATTTCATTTCTTCTTATCCAACACAGTGGGTTCTTGTTGAATTCCATTTATATCTTTTATATTCATATCTTAATAAAAAAAAAAAAAACTGGTTGGGGGTGACTAATAGAATTAGACTTTGCACGTATGTAACGGCAGGTGTTGTTGGAATTATTTAAATCATTCTTATTAAACAATGATTTTTGAGCAGATGATTCCACGCCCCTCTTGTAACATTCTCATCCCACCCTGCGGCGCCCGCTAGTTTGGGAATCTCCGGCTCAAGTTATATAAATTGCTAACCCGAGCGAGACGCGGTTTCATCAGTTACCTTTGAGGAAATTATTTTCGAAATGACATTAGCCGCTCCAGTTTCAATAGTTATCCGCGTGCTTTCCAGTGCTGGCCGAGATCCTGCAGAGCAACAGATACCACGGTTCAAATAAGAATATCCTCTATAAATACTCACATGGAAAATATTACGACAGGATCTCTCTCAAACGAGTTTCTCTATCAATGGCTTCTTTCAAGCTGGATGGAATTAATTGGCGTTAGACAGAACAATATAATCTAACTGACGACTTCCCTCCTCTCCTGTTCATTCGGACTTAAAGCTGAGCTTGTAGTAGAGAAGCGGGGGAGGCGAAGTAGGTTGTGGACGCGCAACGCCTCAGCACCCTTGTGAGACTAAAGGGGGTTATCACACTGGGCTGTATTTCCTCCAACCTCCGATTAATCGGAGATCCCGCCCACCTCCAGAACCTTTTCCGACGTAAAAATCATTCAGGTGAACTATTTCGTTTTCTCAACCAAAAATACGTAGGAGGTCGTTTGATATCCTGGATGAAAATCATTTTCCTTTAGCATACCAGATTCTGCGAGCTGGAGATTTGCTCCGACAGTCGGAGGAAAGATAGCTTAGTGTGATAACGCCTCAAGTTAGTTCTTCAGCGTCTTCTGCACAAACTAACATCAAAAGGATTTAACTCACAGCGGCCTTGCTGTGGATGTGCTGTGCCTTGCAGCATTGCTTCTGACCCAGGGCAGTGGAGAGGATGCAGGGATGACCCGTCATCCAGGAGGTGCCAAGATGGGAGGGAGGGAAGAGGGTAGATGTGAGTGGAGTATGTAGGGGATGGAATGGGTTGGAGCGGTTTCTATGCCTTTGTTTTACTGGGCTACTTCCATTGTAAGTGGGGAAAAAGCCTTTGGTATATGTATGTAAATCATACATAACCGGGATTGAAAATATCCTACTGTGATAGACTCGATAACAGGACTAAAGTGAATGGTGAACGATTGAATAATCAATAGCCTTTGATTTCGCGGCCGGGAATCGAATCCGGGACTAAAAAATGATCCCTCGCCAACAAGGCCCTACAATTCTGTAAATCTGGAAATCTCGTTTCAATCACCATCTCAATCCTATCTCGTGAATTGATTTCTGTGCGCCCAGCGTCATGACAGTTATCAAATATTTATCGATCTATCTTTACATCAAAGTATACACTATCAAGTATAAATCGTATTATAATCATTTCTAACATTTGGTTCTGCAACACATTATCGTACCCGAGACTTCATGCCCCTTTTGCAAACGGAGATCTTATGTATATACCAAGAGCTTTTTCCCCTTTATAAGGAGGGTAGCCAAATCAAAGGCACGTAACCACTC
>NW_027467547.1:30000-37500 GCF_046742065.1 Oratosquilla oratoria
TCGGTGGTGTGGGTGGTGATGCAAGGGCGATCAAGTTAATTAGAATGTTAGAAGAGATGTTAAGTGTGTGTTAGAATGTTAGAGGAGATGCGTAGGGAAGAAAATACAACATAAGACATTTTGATTTAACTCCTGTGGTGGTTCTAATTGGTAACAGACTTATCAAAATGTTACTGGAAAAAGGAACACACGAAATTGGAGAGAGTATTACAAAAATAAATAAATAAATAAATAAATGAATAAATAAATAATGTTTGTTTTGCCATGAATGTAGAACAGCATGACATCGTCTTTTTTTTTTTTGTCATCTACAGATTTATCACTACCTATTCATCAATTCAACCCACCTTAGAATGGCAAAATTACCAGATAAATTGCCTCTGCCAACCTCCATCGAACTCAAATTTCCATTTAATTGTTATGTCACAGAAAACGGAGAAAAATATCTGAAGTGGAAAAATATTCATTAAAGCAACCACTCCAATAATTTCCTCCACTTTAAAATGGACCGTCTACCCTAAAGTGGACTCCACCCTAAAGCGGACCGTCCACCCTAAAGTGGACCATCCACCCTAAAGTGAACCATCCACCCTAAAATGGACCGTCCACCCTAAAGTGGACCGTCCACCCTAAAGTGGACCGTCCACCCTAAAGTGGACCGTCCACCCTGAAGTGGACCGTCCACCCTAAAGTGGACCGTCCACCCTAAAGTGGACCGTCCACCCTGAAGTGGACCGTCCACCCTGAAGTGGACCGTCCACCCTGAAGTGGACCGTCCACCCTGAAGTGGACCGTCCACCCTGAAGTGGACCGTCCACCCTAAAGTGGACCGTCCACCCTAAAGTGGACCGTCCACCCTAAAGTGGACCGTCCACCCTAAAGTGGACCATCCACCCTAAAGTAGACCGTCCACCCTAAAGTGGACCGTCCACCCACGGTGAATATCACTGATGTAGTTATAGAAAAGCAGTAAGTCACTTGATCATGACAGAATAATTTGACCTTCTAAGAACATAAGAATGGAGAAGTCTGCAAGAGACCATAAGGATTACACTTGATAGTTCCATGTGCCTTACCATCTGTCATCCATAAAATTATCTAATCTCATCTTTAAACCACCAATTGTTTCAGAGCTCATTAAGTGGTTGTTAAGTCTATTCCATTCCTTGACCACTCTGTTGGTAAACCGCCATATTTACTTCTTAAACCTATATTTGTCCCATTGACACTAATGCGCAGAAAGGATTTTTTTTTTTACGTTTAGATGACAAATAGAGAGACAATTCATCTTAAAAACGAATAATCGAACATCAAGTACATCAAAAGCAGCAAGGTAATATATAGGAAAACATAATGCCCTTAAATCAATCTGTTTTTCCTAAAAAGGCGTAGACTCAGGGGTGATTTGATACAGGTCTTTAAGATTCTAAAGAGAATTGACAACATCGAAAGTGACGAAATTTTTACACTGAATGAGAATCCGACAAGAAGTAATTATCTCAAACTGTCAGGAAGTAGATTTAATTTGGAATGTGGAAAGAAACAACTTCGCTAACAGTGTAGTTACTGAATGGAATAAACTTCCTGCAGAGGCAGTGCACTGTAGTACAGTTCGATGTTTTAAATGTCATTTAGATAAACACGCAAGCAGTATGCTGTAATATCTACCATTTATCTTAATTTACTTATTATCTTTATCATTACTTATCTATTTATTATTATTTATACGTTTATTTTTATCATTTATTTATCTATTATCTATCATAAATTACTGTTATTTTTCTGTTTGTTTATTATGTCATTATCTATTTATTTTATTCAATAAATTACTTGTTTGTTTATTTTTTCTTGCATCCGACCTAGTTTATAGACCAAAAGGTCCCCTGTCGGCATGCTCTTCTTCCTTTGTAATCCTTTTAACAAAAATAGTAAGTAGATTTTCAAACAAGAGAACAATCAGACACAACACACTGAAAGCTGCAACGAGAAAAGGGGGAACAGAAACAAAAAGATTTTTTTTTTCCAAAATTTCGTGAAGAAAAAAAAAAAGTTTACAAAGAATGGGAAGAAAAATAAGTTAGAATTTTTTGGCTCTTTCCGACCTACATCCATGCGGAAGACAGAGCTGTCGACCAAGTTTCCCTTTTTCTTATTTGTGGTTTGGTTTTCTAATGGGCGTGTCTGTGATGCTGAGTCTGTGATGATCATATCTCTGTGTGAATGTTTGGGATGGCAAAGGAAAGTCTTCTGCAACTCCTCCCTGGGGTACAATGGATGCGACCCGAGTTCAAGAAATGACTTCCACTCTAGCTCTATTCATAAACCTCATTTTCATCTTCCCGAGAGAGAGAGAGAGAGAGAGAGAGAGAGAGAGAGAGAGAGAGAGAGGAAGAGAGGGGGAGAGAGGGAGAGAGTAAGAGAGGGGGAGAGAGAGAGAGAGATAGATAGAAAGAGAGACACAGAGAGAGAGAGAGAGAGTGAGCTCTGCTCTCGCGAGGTCCCTGAAATGCTCGAGGACATGCTACTTGGCCTCGAGTTCCCCGAAGGCGCAGATACGCGCGACAGTCGCGCCCTTCCAACGTCCCCCATCTGTCCTAAGGTCATTGGAACCTGATGGTTGACAAATGGAACCTCTGAGATGGGCCCGGCTCAGCTGCATCTGCGTCCCCGTTCCCCTCTACCCCCACATGGCCCGGAATCCAATTGAGTCTCGCCCGGTTCCCGGCGGCCGCCAGACACTGAACGAGACTCGGTGTCTGCCTTGATGAGGCTCGTTGTCATGGGACGGCCGCACCTGTTGATGTGCATGCAGAGCGGCCCTAGGGTCAGGACTGCAAGATTACCATATCCTCTTGAGGGTCGATGGCGCTCTGGATGTTGGCCTCTTCTGTTTGGAATGTGGATTTGGAGTTCGATGGCTCACAGGAGAGGACCTCCACTTCAGAAACGACTTCAGGATCCCTGGCCAGTGGCATGGTCGACGGGACGAGCTGGGGGGGAACCCCTCCGTGTGTGGAGCATAAAACTCTCATTGCGAGGTCTGAAAGTGACCTGCATTTCAGTCCTCTCCTTTGTCAGTTTATCTTTCCTAGGGAGGGACGGTGAGTGGGAGTGGAGTATGTGGAGAGAGAATTGGTTGAAGTGGATTTTATGGCTTTATTTTTATTTATTTTTTTTGGCTACCTCCCTTGTAAGGGGGAAAAAGCCTTTGATATATGAATGTACCTTTCCTTGTGTTTACTCAGGCGCGCACATACACACACACACACACACACACACACACACACACACACACACACACATACACACACACATACATACACACACACAACTTGTGGCGCAATTGGTAGAGTTTCCGGCTGCCACTACGGAAGTCCGGCTTTGAATCTCGCCCAGGGCTGAAATAATTTCAGTATCGCTGCGCTGCGGGTTGTTACTCCAACTCTCGTGGGTGGAGAGTTGGGTGTGTGTGCGTGTAAGGTCACAGTATTACCCATAGATCGGTCATATATACGAGCTCTGAGCTCTCTTCCGGGAGGGAAATAGCTGTCGATCACGAGTCCAACACGTGATCCAAAGACCATAGAGAACCACACACACACACACACAGATTAAGGGTTATCCCATTTTCCTGCCACACAGTTCGGTAGACAGAAAAAAAAAATAGACAAAACACAAAGACGATCTTTAACAGCAACCGTTCACACGTCGTCCCCACAAAGAAAAGAAACTCGGAAGACAGTCGAGGACTGGAAATCTGTAGCCTTTCCAGCAGAATCCTGAGATGGCGACCTCCCTTCCATCAAAGATGAGAGATCAAAGAATCCCCAAAAGACGGGAGAAAAAGGTTCAGAGGAAAAAAGTACCATCGATCCTTAAGACAAATACACCTTTGGGAGGATAACAATTAATGAGAAATCGAGAACTCCATTTCGAAGGAGAAGAAAAAGTCTTTTCGAGCTCCGCGGCAAAGAAAACGGGAATCTTGTTTGGACGCAAAAGTCAAGTATCAAAGAAACTCGCACACACAACCTAGAAAGGTGTCGAGTTCTTTGTCTCTAAGGGTTATCTCTCATGTTTGCTAGAATATTGTCTAGAAACTGGCTTCCCATTTCTCTGAACTGGATCCTCTCGATTAACTCTCATGATTGGAAGAAGGTTTTTTTCCTTTGAGTAAGTTGTATTTCATCATTTCCAGAACGGTTTCATCTGGATTTTTTTTTTTCCGTTCCAGTGAAGTTTGTTCAGACGAACGTTTGTCACGTTGGCCTTTCATCACAATATTTGTCACAATAAACGTTCGTCGTCAGCATCACAACAAACATTTGTCACAACAAACGTTCATCACAATCGTTCGTGACAACAAACGTTCGTGACAATAAACGTTCATGACAACAAACGTTCGTGACAATAAATGTTCGTAACAACAAACGTTCATGACAATAAACGTTCACGACAACAAACGTTCGTGACAATAAACGCTCACGACAACAAACGTTCGTGACAACAGACGATCTTGTCAATAATCGTTCGTGACAACAAACATTCGTGACAATAAATGTTCGTGACAACAATAGTTTGTGACAACCATAGACCCCTTAAATAGGGTCTATGGTGACAACAGACATTCGCGACAACAATCGTTTGTGACGATAATTGTTCGTGGCAACAAACGTTCGTGACAACACATTCGTGACAATATTATATAATCGTTCGTGACAATAAACGTTAGTGACAACAATAGTTTGTGACAACAGACGTTCGTGCCAACAATCGTTCGTGGCAACAAACGTTCATGACAACAATCGTTCGTGACAAGAAACATTAATGACAACAATCGTTCGTGACAACAAACGTTCGTGACAAGTAACGTCCATGACAAAAGACGTTAAAAAGAAAAAAAAAGAAAAAAAATCAGCTGTGTGGTCTTCCGTTACAAGTTAAAAACTCGAATAATGTTTTAGAACTAATTCATTATTACCGTTTTGGGGAGAATGAAACTGTCAAACGAGGAATGCCGCGTGCCCATGACAAACGTATATAGTTTTTTCATGAAAAATAATTTGCAATTATGGCAACACAAAGACAAAAAGCGACCGCAATTGTTGAGAGAAATTTATGAGTTATTTTGTGTGTGTGTGTGTGTGTGTGTGTGTGTGTGTGTGTGTGTGTGTGTGTGTGTGTGTGTGGATATGCGGATCAAGAATTGTGCTCCACAGTCACCTCCGCTAGTATCAGTGACAAAGACTTCAGCATCACCACCCAGCCTCACTAACGTCATCACATTTCACCGTAGCACTGCCGTCGTCAATCAACCGGGGACCACAATAAGTGTGTGTGTGTGTGCGTGTGTGTGTGTGTGTGTGTGTGTGTGTGTGTGTGTGTGTGTGTGTGTGTGTGTGTGGATATGCGGAGCAAGAATTGTGCTCCACAGTCACCTCCGCTAGCATCAGTGACAAAGACTTCAGCATCCCCACCCAGCCTCACTAACGTCATCACACTTCACCGGAGCACTGTCGTCGTCAGTCAACCGAGGACCACCATAAGTGTGTGTGTGTGTGTGTGTGTGTGTGTGTGTGTGTGTGTGCGCGCATGTGTGTGTGTGTGTGTGTGCATGTGTGTGTGTGTGTGCGCGCGCGTGATTGAGTGCGCTAATGACGAGTTCGAACCAAAAATTGAAGAAGAAAAAAATCTTGACAATTCTGTTTTTTAAAAGAAAAACGCAAATAACGTCTCCAGTTTACCACTGACTAGTAGACACATTTAACTTTAAGAACGAGGTAGACGAGAACTGGTTTACCAACAGAATGGTTAACGAAGGGATAGACTTAGCAACCATGAAGGGAGCACTGATTTAAGAGAAGATATATCTTTATGGATAGGGATGACGGGTGGTAAGGGATATAGAACTGCATAGTGTAGGCCTTATGGTCTCTTGCAGTCTCCTTTGTTCTTAGGTTCTTCTGTTCTTATCTTTCTAGTCGTAGACTTACGATGTCGGTGAATTTCTACGATTTCGGAGATTTGATCGTATCTTTCAATGTTCAACGTCAGAAAATATCCTTTCTCAAGAAAACAAAGTACATTGTCTACATGTTAGCGTGCGTGTGTGTGTGTGTGTGTGTGTGTGTGTGTGTGTGTGTGTGTGTATGTGTGTATCCATGTACATATTCACGTACATTATCTGTACAATAAAAGAGTTGTACCAGTCGTAATTTATCTCTATAATTATGCGCTAGAGGTGTCATCGGAAGCTTGTTAACCTCGCATTCGCTTAGTTGCTGGTTCGAATCCCGCACTCCTTTCCGATTCCCAGCAGTGATGATCACCTATCCCAGCAGTCCAAGCACATAGGGCAAAGGTGACGGATTCGGTCAAAGCTACGCGACTCCTGGTGTAAGCTCACCATCATCTATATTCTAAGGCTTTCATAAGTGGACGTGGTCGTGACGTGTGAAAGCGTCCATAGCCACCCATGCTTATTTGAGAGCACGACGTCGTGTCGTGGGCGGCGCACGGCGAAAAGTCGATACGTGTGAAACGAGGCTAATTGTTTGTCTTCCCTTTCCGAGAGCGTTCTGCTCGTTTCGTTTGAGCGGAACAGCGTTGTTTCGTAATTGCTCTGAGTGTCTGTTTGATGCTTTGTACCCATGTGATTCACTATGGTCTTGGATCACGTGTTGGACTCGTGACCGACAGTTATCAACCTCCCGGATGAGAGCTCAGAGCTCGTACGACCGTTCTATGATACTTTGACCCTACACGCACACACACTCCCAACTCCCCGCCCACGAGAGTTGGAGTAACAACCTGCAGCACAGCGATACTGAAATTATTTCAGCCCTGGGTGGGATTCGAAACCGGACCACCGTAGTGGCAGGCGAGAACTCTAACCACTGCGCCACGAGGTTGTATGTGTGAGGCTATCCCTTGCCATTGCGTTTGACTGTAGATTGATGATTCGTCAAAAGAATCAACATGTGAGGATGAAGCCTTTAATAGTGCGACGTTTTACTTGTTATAGACTTATCAAGTACATAGACGTGGTAAGCATATCTGAGAACAAACAGGAAGATCCGGAGCAACGAGAGGAGGTCATTGGATCCTGGGAAATAGAGGATAAGGAACAATTGTCCGAGCACAGGTCATTTGTTCGTCGCTTATGGACAAATGGGAAAGAGGAAGGTGATTTATGTCTTAGATTTCAAATATGTCTAAATATTGTAGTCCAGGGGATGGTATTTCTGGGGAAAAGATGCTCTGGCCTTGAAAAAAATGTCTGAGAAGTTATCGTAAATTGGGTGGATCGAGAGAGATTTGACATGATGAGTCCGGACGCGGTAGTAAATGGTGGGGGAGGCAACCCGATGTCGGTAAAAAAAAAAAAAAAAAAAAAAAAAACGCAGCTGACAGGGCTTTGATCTACCAGGGGTTTTCCACTTCCCACTGCGTGGTAATATGATGGTGAGTCAACTAGAATAGAATATGAGAAATGATCTT
>NW_027467547.1:42500-67500 GCF_046742065.1 Oratosquilla oratoria
TAAATCAATATAAGGAATCCACAAAGTTTGAGAGGATGAAAAACTCTTATAATTAATCTTAATAAAACCGCCTAGCATTAACCTAAATAAAATATATCAAATACGTCAGTTAAGACTCCTTGAAGTGTTGAAATCGTGGGTAAACAAGGACCCTAACGATGTTTTCCTCTAATTCGATTTATGCTGTGCTTATCATGCCTCATTCAATGCTGTAAATTCGATTTATGCTGTGATTATCATGCCACATTCAATGCTGTAAATTCGATTTATGCTGTGATTATCATCCCTCATTCAATGCTGTACATTCGATTTATGCTGTGATTATCATGCCTCATTCAATGCTGTAAATTCGATTTATGCTGTGATTATCATGCCTCATTCAATGCTGTAATTACCATGCCTCAGTGAACAATATAGCGCACTTTGTCGTCAAGTTTTTGTTATAAACAAGGATAACATTGAAATGTTTTACAAAGTGTCTGAAACTGTTACGGTAATTGAAATGGGTTATTTAGTTAATATGAAACAGAAATGCTTCTCGTTTCTAGTCGAGCTATATGCTTGTTCGCTACAAAAACTCATGAAATGATGCTGGTTCGCTGTTGCTTGTTTACTGTAAAAAACCAGAATGCAGTGTTTACATCTTGATATGATTAAACCGCCTTATCAAAAGCTTCGTTTTGTTTATTAATAATGAACCCACGCTTGAGTTTGCATACCTTGTCGCTAGCGCTGAGCGATTCTCTTCATCATAGGCTCCTTTCACACGTATCGACTTTTTGCCGTGCGCCGTCCACGACACGACGTCGTGCTATCAAATAACCGTGGCTGTCTATGGAAGCTTTCACGCGTGGTTGTAGTCGTGACGTGTGAAAGCGTCCATAGACACCCCTGGTTATTTGAGAGCACGACGTCGTGTCGTGGACAGCGGACAGCGAAAAGTCGATACGTGGGAAATGAGTTTTAGGGTTGTTTGGGCCCTGGACTGGTAGGCGCCTTGGTTTAAATGCAGAAAGCAATCATCCCAGAGCTTATCTCTAAGCTGTAAATGAATTCCTAATGGAATTGTTCGGTGTTCAAAGAATCCACTCAAAGACAACAGGGACGGGACCTCTCTTCTTATTTCCTCTACCTCGTTAATGGAAGGATTCTTTAAGGATTACAAAGGCGGAGCATACCGACAGGAGACCTTTTGATCCATATCTTCACCGGTAATCATGGATGCTCGCTGGCCGAGCGGATTAGAGCGTCGCTACTTGTGGCGGAGGTCGAGGTATCGACAGTTCGAACCAGGCCGCCACCGAGTTGGACCAAGGGCATGGTTGATTAAATTCCATGCAACAAAGTCTTCTGTAAGGGGATCCGTCCTTGCCTCCTAATAGGGGGAGTTCGAGACGAACCATTTAGTGTCAACTCACCATCCAACTCCCATGCAGTGGGAAGTGAAAAACCCCTTGTTAGGAGAATAGTCTGTCAGTTACGGCAAGCCGTTGGGTTTTTTAGCCCGATGTTGGGTCGCCTCCCCGCATGACCAGGATTGTCGAGAACCAACGTAGCAAGCACGCAGTGGGTCCCGGGAATCGAACTCAACGACCACCTGGTCATGAGTTCGACACGGTATCCACTGGGCTACAGTGCGGCCTTTCATATGGTGTCAACTAGTTAAAAAAATGTAAAGGGTCATAACAACCATGAATTGTATTTTCTCTCAAAAAAGTGACCCTTTTGTTGTTATTGTTGTTGTTGTTGCTGTTGTTGTTGTATAATTCCTGGAGTAGACCCAGGATTCGACCTGCCCCCCATCCCCCAATTTCTATTATAACTGGAGAATCAACGGGACATGTTCTGCAGAGCTTCCACCTTGTAGCCGCTATTTGGAGCAACCACACCGACTTTCCAGAACCACTGGGTGTGGCGGCGTCCGACCGCTTAAGAGAGGGAAGGAAGCTAATCTCTGCTACAGCCGAGTGCTGTAGATCCTGGAATGTGATACCAATCTAAATGAAAGCCACTTTCCTGAAGTGACGAAAGGTAGTGAAGGAAAGATATATATATATATATATATATATATATATATATATATATATATATATATATGTATATATATATATTATACACACACACACACACACACACATATATATATATATATATATATATATATATAGTGTATGCCTGTGTGTTTGTGTGTGTTATTCACCATGGTCATGGATCACATGTTGGACTCGTGATAGACAGCTATTTCCCTCCCGGAAGAGAGCTCAGAGCTGATACCGTATATGGCTGATCTGTGGGTAATGCTGTGACCTTACACGCACACGCACATCCGCCCACGAGAGTTGGAGTAACGATTCGCAGCGCAATGACACTGAAATTATTTAAGCCCTGGGCGGGATTCGAACCCGGACCGCCGTAGTGACGGCCGCGAACGCTACCACTGCGCCACCGAGTCGTGTATATGTGTGTGTGTGTGTGTGTGTGTATTATGAGAACATCAAAACATTCTACTGTACTAGTAGTTTGGTACTAACAGTCCAGGCAATATCTTTACTGGTCTAAGGTGAATAAACTTGAATCTACAGTAATTATTATTCTTCCTCTACCGCCTGGCTATTCTTTATAGTCAACGCAAATAGAACATTGCTTTGCGTACCGAGGCTAGTGACATCAATTTGTGATAAAATTTGTTTTCATAATTGTGTGTTTTTCATGTGATTCAGGTGTTTATGATCTCACTTTGACGTGGAAATCACTCGTTTTACCTCCTCCCACCATAAACAAATAGATAATTAAACAAATAAAAAATAAATAAATAGTTCACGCGCCTCTCCTAAACATGTATAGAGAAGGAGGGATCATTAAATAAATGGTTTGGTTTGTAAATGTGGTTTGCACTTTTTTAAATCGAAATAAGAACACTAGAATACAATATTATTTTTTTCCCATAAAAAAAAGACGTGAATCTGTTCTGTGCAACTTCCTGGCCGACCCGAACTTGTATTGTTCTAATACTTTTACACGGAGAAATATATATATATATATATATATATATATATATATATATATATATATATATATATATATATATATATATTTTTTTTTTTTTTTTTTTTTTTTTTTTTTTTCAGAAACCACCGGAAAATTTGAAAAAAACAGATACCGAACGTTTTCGTCTATTTAGACATTTTCAAAGGTACAAAAAAGCAATACAGAAAGAAACAATAAATGCATAAGAAGACAAGGATACTCGGAGAGATCCCATGTTACATTTTATCACACACAATTTTGTCAATAAATAGACGAAAACGTTCGGTATCTGTTTTTTCAATTTCCCGGTGGTTTCTGCAAAAATAGTTTATCACGTGTGTTTTGTGATTTCTTTGCATATATTTATATATATATATATATATATATATATATATATATATATATATATATATATATATATATACACACACACACACACACAAATTATTCTGTGTTGTAAAAACGGACACAGCGGGACCAACTCCTATTCCCTCCGCTCCCTTCCTTCCCCATCCTCGTTATCCTGCACTCTAGGAATTCTGTTGGTTTCCCGGAAACAATTTCAATTTGCTCTCCATTGTGGCCGGCAGGCTGGAGTGCAAAACCTGAAGAAACGCGATTTGAAATCCGCGGATAGCTCACTCACTGAACAAAGAGGTATTGAAATGGATCAATGGTTTTAACAAGGGTGATGCAGGCAAGGTCTTCATGTTAAGGCAGCAGGGCTGGACTCGTAGTATAGGATTTAAATTGGGCAAATATAGGTTTAAGAAGGAAATAGACAAGAAGTGATTTACCATTTGAGTGGTTAATGAACGGAATAGATATAACAACCATATGGTAAGCGCTGAAATTTATTGGTTGTTTTAAGAAAAGATGAGATGAGGGATCTTTCCTGTTATTGCCCCACCACTTATTTTTATATTTTTCTGTTCTCTCTGATTTTGTTTATCTTAGGTTAGGATAGGTTAGGTTAGGTTAGGTTAGGTCAGGTTAGGTTACGTTTGGTTAGGTTAGGTTAGGTTAGGTTACGTTTGGTTAGGTTAGGTTAGGTTAGGTTACGTTTGGTTAGGTTACGTTTGGTTAGATTAGGTTAGGTTAGGTTAAGTTAGGTTTGGTTACGTTTGGTTAGGTTAGGTTAGGTTTGGTTACGTTTGGTTACGTTAGGTTAGGTTAGGTTAGGTTAGGTTAGGTTAGGTGGGGCAATAACCTAACCTATCCTAATCTATCCTAACCTAACCTAAGATGAACAAAATCAAAGACAACAGAAAAAAAAAAAAAATTAGTGGTGGGGCAATAAAAAGGAAAGTTCCGAGATAACTTTATGGACGGAGGCGATAGGCGGTAATGGACACAGAACTGCCTGGTACAGGCCCTATGGTCTCTTGCGTTCTCCTCCACTCTTATGTTCTATTCCAGAACAGAAAATTAAAGTTTTCACAGAAATATACATCTTTCCTTTTCCCAGACTGTTGGTCGTTCACTTTTTGGCTCCCTACCTCCATTTTTTATTTTATTTTATTTATTTGTTTTTTATTCATCTTTCTCCTGTTTCGCCTTTTTTTCCTCGTTCCCTCAGCCGTCAAATCCTCTTTTCTAGTCTTAGAAAAAAATAAAATGAAAAATACATTTTCTTCTACTCGAACGCCCGAAGTCCCATTTTGAGCCATTACATATTCTGACGTAAATATGACTTTATGCCTTCGGTGCGCTTGACATGCGCGTGTAAATAATCGTCAAGATAGCTGTCAACATTATCATGTTTACACTCCAAGGGTGCGAGGTATGCCATAAACAGCAGGACATAAAAGCGTACGCTATGGACTGCTCTGCTTCTGTGGCAACGCTGGGACAACTTCTGTGTTTCAAATGGGCCTGGGTACACATACACGTATACATACATGTACACATACACGTACACATACATGTACACATACATGTACACATACATGTACACATACACGTACATATGCACGTACTCATACACGTACACAAACATGTACACATACACGTACACGTACACATACATGTACACATACACGTACACATACATGTACACATACACGTACACATACACGTACACATACATGTACACATACACGTACACATACATGTACACATACATATACACATACATGTACACATACACGTACACATACATGTACACATACATGTTCACATACACGTACACATACATGTTCACATACACGTACACATACATGTACACATACACGTACACATACATGTACACATACACGTACACATACATGTACACATACACGTACACCTATATATACACATACACGTACACATACATGTACACATACACGTACACATACACGTACATATACATGTACACATACACGTACACATACACGTACATATACATGTACACATACACGTACACATACATGTACACATACACGTACACATACATGTACACATACATGTACACATGCACGTACACATACATGTACACATACACGTACACATACATGTACACATGCACGTACACATACATGTACACATACACGTACACATACATGTACACATACACGTACACATACATGTACACATACACGTACACATACATGTACACATACACGTACACATACATGTACACATACACGTACACATGCACATGCTATACTTCAGTTATGTGCATCTCCCTCGGTATGTAATTCTTTATCCACCCCAACCTTCATTTCGCCTTCCCTTCTCCTTCATGTCTTCTATTTCTCTCTACTTCTCTCTGTCTCTCTCTCTGTCTTTCCCGTTCTCTCTCCCTCTCTCTCCCCATCTCTCTCTCTCTCTCTCTCTCTCTCTCTCTCTCTCTCTGTCTGTCTCACTCTCTCTCTCTCTCTTTCTCTCTCTGTCTCACTTTCTCTCTCTCCCCATCTCTCTCTCTCTGTCTCACTTCCTCTCTCTCTCTCTCTCTCTCTCTCTCTCTGTCATAAGAACATAATAATGGAGAAGGCTGCAAGATACCATAGGGCCTACACTAGGTCTATCAATCAATCTATCAATCTATCAATCAATCTATCTATCAATCAATCAATCTATCCATCAACACCATTACATTCACATTCCTCTCGAAACTCTCTACACATTCATTTAAATCTTCCCAAAAGGCTTCCCTTTCCTCTTCCACCTTTTTCTCCACTACCCGGCCCATACGCACTCACAAAAACACACATTTCCCGTTCCAGCCTCACTTTTACCTTGATTTGTTGTTGCTCTCTTGTGTTTCCAAACCCTCAGTGGGCACATGTCAAGTGTCATATCATCTGATAATATTTATGTTTTTATTTGAACCTGTATGTATTCCTCCCTCCGTCTTCTTCCTTTCTTCTTCCGCTCCTTTCTTATCTTCTTCTTCTTATTATTCTTCTTCTCCTTCCGCTCCTTTCTCGTCGTCTTCTTCTTCTTCTTCTTCTTCTTCCACTCCTTTCTCCTCGTCTTCTTCTTCTTCTTTTTCTTATTCTCCTCCTTCCTCTCCTTTCTCTCCTTCTCCTCCTTCCGCTCCTTTCTCTCTCCTTCTCCTTCCACTCCTTTCTCTCCTTCGCCTTCCGCTCCTTTCTCTCCTTCTTCTCCTTCCGCTCCTTTCTCTCCTTCCGCTCGTTTCTCTCCTTCTTCTACTTCCGCTCCTTTCTCTTCTTCTCCTTCCGCTCCTTTCTCTCCTTTCTCTCCTTCCGCTCCTTTCTCTTCTCCTTCTCCTTCCGCTCCTTTCTCTTCTTCTCCTTCCGCTCCTTTCTCTTCTTCTCCTTCCGCTCCTTTCTCTCTCCTTCTCCTTCCACTCCTTTCTCTCCTTCGCCTTCCGCTCCTTTCTCTCCTTCTTCCGCTCCTTTCTCTCCTTCTTCTCCTTCCGCTCCTTTCTCTTCTCCTTCTCCTTCCGCTCTTTTCTCTCCTTCTTCTCCTTCCGCTCCTTTCTCTTCTCCTTCTCCTTCCGCTCCTTTCTCTCCTTCTTCTCCTTCCGCTCCTTTCTCTTCTCCTTCTCCTTCCGCTCCTTTCTCTCCTTCTTCTCCTTCCGCTCCTTTCTCTTCTCCTTCTCCTTCCGCTCCTTTCTCTCCTTCTTCTCCTTCCGCTCCTTTCTCTTCTCTTCCTTCCACTTCCTTCTCGTGTTCTTCTCCTTCCGCTCCTTTCTCTTCTTCTCCTTCCGCTCCTTTCTCTTCTTCTTCTCCTTCCGCTCCTTTCTCTTCTTCTTCCCCTTCCGCTCCTTTCTCTCCTTCTTCTTCCGCCCCTTTCTCTTCTTCTCCTTCCGCTCCTTTCTCTTCTCCTCCTTCCTCTCCTTTCTCTTCTTCTCCTTCCTCTCCTTCTTCTCCTTCCGCTCCTTTCTCTTCTTCTCCTCCTTCCGCTCCTTTCTCTTCTTCTCTCCTTCAGCTCCTTTCTCTTCTTCTTCTCCTTTCTCTTCCTTCTCGTGTTCTTCTTTTTCTTCTTAATTTTATTTTTCTAATAGACATACCATGTGTTGATTTTGAACCGTATTGCGAGTGACATGATTTTTTTAATCATCCTCTTCTCTTCTTCTTCTTCTTCGTCTTCATCATCTTCTTCTTCTTCTTCTTCTTCCTCTTTTTCTTCTTCCTCTTCTTCTTCTTCTTCTTCTTCCTCTTCTTCTTCTTCTTCTTCCTCTTCTTCTTCCTCTTCTTTATTCTATTTTTCTTTTTCTTTTTTTGTCTAAAAAAAAACCTACAACACGCTAATCTTGCTCAGTAATATCATGGTTTATTTCGAATCAACCGAGGCACTATATGCCAGGACATTTCAGTATAAATTCGAGTTTAGGTTTGATGTGTGTTTTGATTTGTTAAGTCAGTGCACTCACGGACTGTCATGTCGTGTTTGCCACGGACAACGCTCCGTTTCACCATGTTTCGTTCAGTTTGCCTCGCTCTACGCGTTGCGAAATGAAATTTTATGAAATATTCGGAAAATTTCGGAACTTGGTTTGGTGTACATCATTATTTTGTCCGAAATATGAACAAACTGATCCCCTTGATTATGTGTATATATGCATGTATATATGGCCTCCTTCCAATATATATATATATATATATATATATATATATATATATATATATATATATATATATATATATATATATATATATTATATATAAGGCATGCCTCCAACTATCGGAGAATAAGATTAGAAATAAGTATGTCTGTGGAAGACAAGTCTTATTTTACTGTGATACGACATTACTCTTCTCTGATATATATATATATATATATATATATATATATATATATATATATATATATGTGTGTGTGTGTGTGTGTGTGTGTGTGTGTGTGTGCGTGTCTGCGTGCGTGTGTGTCTGCGTGCGTTAAACTAACCAAAAACACGCGAAAATGTATTTCGACCATTTGTCTTGCTCGGAAACTAACAAGAACATATGACTAATCCATTACGCAGGTGAAACGTATCACGAGTGAAATATGGATTATCATAAAAAAGGAAAAAAAATATTCCATACAAAAGTTACCAGGACGCAAGGCTCAGCTTTCCGTGTCCTTTCATGCAGTGTATCACAAAGGGTACAGTGTTCCAAAATGGAGTAATTTGTGGTCAAAACTTTCCAGACTGTATGTACGATCGCTAGGACTTGTAACTGTACCAGTTATAAGTTCTGTTAATAAGCATCGTCTCAGGTTTGATAGTTGATGTTAATTAAAAAAAGGAAAAAAAAATGACGCCATTCTTGATGTAACTCGTACTGTACCAGTTATAGGTTCTGTCGATAAGCATCGCCTCAGGTTTGATCGTCCATGCTAATTAAAACAAAAACAAAAAATCTGGCGCTATCTTTGATGTAAATCCTTGATGTAAATTGAAAAAAAAAAATAGTAATAAACAATTTGGCACTATTGGAAGAGACTTAATATAATTCTATCCAAAGATCGACTTTCTGGCTTCGTGTTGTACGAGATGGCAACTACTTCTTACTAAATGAACACATGGTCTGGGCACATGTGCGTTTGTGGGCAAATGATAACGAAGAGTGAGCATCAGGAAATGAGGTCAAGGTGGAGGTGGGAAATGAGGTCAAGGTGGAGGTGGGAAATGAGGTCAAGGAGGAGGGGGGAAATGAGGTCAAGGTGGAGGGAGGAAATGAGGTCAAGGTGGAGGTGGGAAATGAGGTCATGGTGGAGGGGGGAAATGAGGTCATGGTGGAGGGGGGAATGAGATCAAGGTGGAGGGGGGAAATGAGGTCAAGGTGGAGGGAGAAAATGAGGTCAAGGAGGAGGTGGGAAATGAGGTCAAGGTGGAGGTGGGAAATGAGGTCAAGGTGGAGGTGGGAAATTAGGTTAAGGTGGAGGGGGAAATGAGGTCAAGGTGGAGGTGGAAAATGAGGTCAAGGTGGAGGTGGGAAATGAGGTCAAGGTGGAGGTGGGAAATGATGTCAAGGTGGAGGGGGAAATGAGGTCAAGGTGGAGGTGGGAAATGAGGTCAAGGTGGAGGTGGGAAATGATGTCAAGGTGGAGGTGGGAAATGAGGTCAAGGTGGAGGTGGGAAATGAGGTCAAGGTGGAGGGGGGAAATGAGGTCAAGGTGGAGGTGGGAAATGAGGTCAAGGTGGAGGGGGGAAATGAGGTCAAGGTGGAGGTGGGAAATGAGGTCAAGGTGGAGGGGGGGAAATGAGGTCAAGGTGGAGGTGGGAAATGAGGTCAAGGTGGAGGGGAGAAATGAGGTCAAGGTGGAGGGGGGAAATGAGGTCAAGGTGGAGGGGGGAACTGAGGTCAAAGTGGAGGTGGGAAATGAGGTCAAGGTGGAGGTGGGAAATGAGGTCAAGGTGGAGGTGGGAAATGAGGTCAAGGAGGAGGTGCAAAAGGAAGAGGACAAAGATGAGGAGTAGGAGGACGAGGAGGAGGTAGAGTAGGATATATCTTTTTTTTCTAAGATAAACTTTGATAACGAATGAGGTAAGGAAAATGGGAGGCCCGATAAATATAAAAAATAAAATAGAAGGGCAAAGACGGAGTCAAAACTTGGGGCACATATGTTGAGACATTCAGACAGATTGACGTAATAGTAGGAAACACAGGAGTTTTGGTCTGAGTTTATTCCTGACGAGTTTCGCAGGTATGTTTTCTCTAAGGAAAGCATACCTGCGAAACTAGTCAGAAATAAACTCAGACTAAGACTCCTGTGTTTCTTACTCCCACATACGTCATATAAATAAACACACACACATACACACACTAACACACACACACACACACACACACATATATATATACATATATATATATATATATATATATATATATATATATATATATATATATATATATATATATATATATATATACATGTATGTACAATTAGGTCTTATCGCGGTCTTAGTGATCTACAGATAAGACATTTGGGACATTTGCTCACATCCAGGACATTATGTCACCATTTCTAACAGCTCAACTTGGAAATTTCCTTACATACATAATTATCTAATTTGTACAAACCTCGATGAGAAAAGGAGAAAGGCAAAGACAATGAGAAAGAGAGACAGGCAGAGAGGGAAGGACATACAAAGAAATAGAAAGACAGAAAGGTGTACAGAGAGAGAGAGAAAAAGACAGAGAGAGAGAGAGAGAGAGAGAGAGAGAGAGAGAGAGAGAGAAACAGGCAGACACACACAGAGACACGGAGACAGACCAAGAAACACACACACACACACATAGAGAAAGAGAGAAAGAGAGAGAGAGAGAGAGAGAGAGAGAGAGAGAGAGAGAGAGAGAGAGAGGGAGGGGAGACAAAACACAGAAAGAGACCAAGAGATGTACAGAAGGGAGAGAGCGAGGGCGAATAGATACTAATTATTCATAATCATTCAGAGTTATTCATAATACTTCATCCTCAAACAAGAACCATAAGTAGGAGAAATGTACACTGAGGCGGGTTCGTTGTCCTCGAGTTCGTTGCTCCTCCTACATCCAATTACCTCAGAAAGATGCAATGACTTACATCTAATAGAAAATATAAGGATATACGTCATATGAACTCTTGTTACAATAATTAAGAATTTTCTGAGTCCGTTACATGAGTAAGTCTTGATGAAAATTTGATCTTCCCAAAGTGTGTGTGTGTGTGTGTGTGTGTGTGTGTGTGTGTGTGTGTGTGTGTGTGTGTGTGAGAGAGAGAGAGATTCACCATGAGTCTTGGACCACGTGTTAGACTCGTGATCGACAGCTATTTCCCTCCCGGAAGAGAGCTCAACGCTCATATATGACCGATCTATGGGTAATGATGTGACCTTAGACTCACACACACACACACCCAACTCCCCGCCCACGAGAGTTGGAGTAACAACCCGCAGCGCAGCGATATTGAAATTATTTCAACCCTGGGCGGGATTCGAACCCGGACCTCCCTAATGGCATCCGGGAACTCTACCAACTACGCAACGAGTGTGTGTGTGTGTGTGTGTGTGTGTGTGTGTGTGTGTGTGTGTGTGTGTGTGTGGGTGGGTGGGTGTGAGTGCGTGTGTGGGTGTGAGAGAGAGAAAGAGAGAGTTAGCGTATATGTGTATTTACGTAGTTCTCCCTAGTTGTAATTAACGAGTTGTAATTATACAGGATTGTAGCAGTGTTTCGTTTTTTAAATTTCCTCATATCAAACTCTGCCTTAACTTTGTTTACGTTATTGGACTGGATTATATTTTACATCCAATGTATTTCATATATCTACATATCTGTGTGGAAAGCTATACTTCCTAACACATTTCAAATTAATCGGATTTTTAATCTTTTACCATTATTTTGTTGTCAGACAGTCAGACAAACATATATGCATAGAGACAGACAGAGAGAGAGAGAGAGAGAGAGAGAGAGAGAGAGAGAGAGAGAGAGAGACAGACAGAGAAAGAGAGAGAGAGAGAGAGAGAGAGAGAGAGAGAGAGAGAGGGGGGGGGGGGAGACAGAGAGAAAGGGGAGAGAGAGGGAGAGAGAGGGAGGGAGGGAGAGAGAGAGAGTGAATGAGAGAGAGAGAGTGAATGAGAGAGAGAAAGAGAGAGAGAGAGGGGAGAGACAGGGAGAGGGAGAGAGATAGAGAGAGATAGAGAGAGAGAGATAAAGAGAGAGAGAGACAGAGAGAGAGAGAGGGATAGAGAGAGAAAGGTATGATAAGAAAAAAAAGGAAGCGAGATATAGGAGTGGGGTGATAAAATTAACCTTACACATGAATTACCTTCAGCACTGAATACCAAAAATCTCCCAATTCCATTTCATAAACCATCTGACGTCATCAACTTCCCCCTTTGCACTTCATCTACCTTTGTCAATGTCACGAAAAAACCATTTCGTTCTCAGCTTCCTGGACTGCAATGAGACGAAATTGGATGTTGATTGACTCGACGAAGAAAAAAAGTCCGACCCTTTCCTGAGTCTTACCTACTGTTGTGATGAATATTTTCGTTCTTTCCTTCGTACTTCTTTTTCTTCATTTAATCATCATCTTCTTCTTTTTGTAGATGGGGCGAGGGACGTCAGAGTTACTCTTTGGAAGTATTATAAGAATTATTTCTTCGTCAAGATTTCATTTCACGCAAATCTAATCTCGAAAAAAAAAACAATTTTCTTTTTGTCAAAATGAACCACCGGCTGCACCGTCCCAGCTTCGCAGGGAGCTCGACCTTCGACCCTTATCCAATATCTGCAAAAATCGGTTTAAAAAAAAAAATAATAATAATAATAATAATAATAAATAATAATAATAATAATCTTTTCGTCTTTAGAAAGACTTAAAAATATCCAATGGGTGGGTGAAATCAGCTTTTACCATTCTATTGACAAAATGTCACATTTTGCTTCTTCTATAAACTGAAATATTTCTGAAATGTTATTTTCTATATACACTGAGATAATCCCACCACCATTCCGAACACTCCACGAACAAATTCCTCTTACGTTCACAAATCTCCTTCCTCTTCCACCATCTCCACTTCCACCACCTCCTCTTCCACCTTTCCTTTCGTACAGCTAAATAGGCTACACATAGGTAGTGACCGTTTTGCAGCAAGCCTGCACAAATAAGGAATCTATGACAATGGTCTTTGTCCATAGACCAACGAGCACATCCTGAAGGCGTGTACCGTGATAGGACTTTCCTATCCACGAACAGACTCACACAACCCGGAACTCGTGACCTCCTTCACCAATTGACAAATTTAATAAACTAGCTTGTTGACATACGAAATCATAATAATGATAAGACCTTTTCCCTGCCAGCTCTCTCTCTCTCTCTCTCTCTCTCTCTCTCTCTCTCTCTCTCTCTCTCTCTCTCTCTCTCTCTCTTTTCAACTCCCCACCGCCAATATCTTTCCTTGTCCCCTCCACCCACTTACAACCTCATTTCTGCAAAGCAATCATCCTCGGAGCAATCTTGCAGTCTTTGTTCCCCTAATTTTGGACCTGACTAGATTATTCCGAGAATCCCCCCTCCCCACCCCCTTTCCACCACCCACTCCCACTCCCCCCCTCCTTCACCCGTGACCCACATTTCATCCAATTCTTATCGTAAACTAATTAAGGAGGAGGGACACTAGGCATTTCTCGCTAGCATGATATTTGCTTTTGCTGCTTCGTTTGAGCACGAACTGCTTCGGTTACGATCTTTCTTTTTTAATTCCAAATGTCAAAATACTCAGAAGCTTTGACGAACTAAAAGAAGTTAAACCTAAAGTACAAATGTTAGACACATTGTTGAGATGTTCTTACGGAAGTCTGAAATACTATAACCGAAGTCGCAAACGAAGTATCAAAAGCAAGTAGCATGCTAGTCTAGTGTGCCGCCAGCTTTAGACCGGTCACAATGCCCGGTATTACCGTTGCGGCTTGCTATTGGCTATTGAAAAGTCCCCCTAATGAGTTGTTTGACTCTAAGGGTTATGATAGTGTTTTACTCAGGGGAAGGTGGAGATCGATCCATCACGTTCTGCCTGCTGTCGTCAGGTGATTTTATTAAGCTAATTGAACCTTCCCTTCCTCTGGCCGCATCCGTGACAACTCACGACCTTCCCCCTCATTCACCCATAGCCTCTTCTAAACCCATTTCCACCCATATTTGATTACCTAAACCCTTGTTGACATGGGGCTAGTTTGCTAGCCGTCAGTGCTAGCGACTTGTAAACTAGCTCTCTACTTGAGGAAAGTTAGGCTCTAAACTATCCTTGTGTTAACACTTACTTGCCCGAGTTAAGTTGACTTGCATCTTGCACTAGCGGCTACTATACTAGCTTCGCGTCAACGGGGTTTAAGCTAAAGGGACTTCGCAGAGAATCAGTTTCTATTTACTCATAAAAACATAAGAATACAGTGTAGCGAGCGCTACCCAGGCAGATTACGTGGTCGAGTGATCGAAGGTGGAAAGGAATATATCAATCCGTTCTACCTTTATATATATATTTATATATATATATATATATATACATATATATATATATATGGATATATATGTATATATATATATATATATATATATATATATATATGGATATATATGTATATATATATATATATATGTATATATATATATATATGTATATATATATATGTATATATATATATATATATATATTTTTTTTTTCTTTTTTTTTCTTTTTTTTTATCTTAAGGCTATCGACCCATAAGGGGGTCATTAAGCCTGGTGTGAACCTGCGATCCTGTTTAATTTACCATTACAATTCCCACAACAGTCCTGTTGTGCGCAAATAAAACACTACTTCGTCAATAAGGAAACAGCCATTGGCCAAAAGATTAACTGAATGTTGCTGAGTCTGCAGTGATGTATAAGCGCCTGGTGCTGTGTGTTATATTTCGTGTAGTGTATGACTATGTGTCTTATAGATAGTGTAGTGTTGCAGGTGTTGCACTGGGGAGGAAATACGCCAGTGATATAAGGATCTAGGTGGACCTTTATTGTGTAAGTGATGGGCTTATATAGTGCTCCGGGATCACGCGACTGTCCGATCGGCCAATCAGCGATCGCCTCGTGACCTGAGGGGCTGCCGTCCCGGTGCGTCCCTAACAATAGTCGCTGAGATAGGCGAGGTGGCTTGATCCAATAGCCAATTACCTGTTAGCCTGCGTGGCAAAGCGGTCGTTTGTGGTATGGGCCCCACAAGAGGAAACTACAAAAGACCATAAAGCCTACACCAGGCAGTTCCATATCCCTTCCCACGTGTCATCTCTATCCATAAAGTTAGCTAATCAACTCTTGAAACAACCAACTGTTTCAGCGCTCCTTTACAAGGTGAAGTCCCGAGGGGTGGACACTCGGTCCCCGGAAAAGGTCCAGGGTCAATACCAGCAAAAAAAAAAAAAAAAAAAAGACACTGACTGCTCCCCTCTTTCTTCACCAGCTGGAGACACTGAAGAAGGCCTACACTGACACAACATTGACAAAATCCGATTCCTCTCCTTTGAGATATTAATATATAGCGGCGAGATATTAATATATGTGTGTACCTATTACTATGTGTATACCTTTCACATTTCCGCTCATTAATACAGTTTCTGGAAGTATGGCTGGTATCCTGACTCTGAAACCATTGACAGACACCAAGGCACATACTCGTACTTCATTTATTCCACAAAAGATACATAACGCGCCACCTTAGTAATATACATATATATATATATATATATATACATATATATATATATATAACATTTTCGAATTACCTCGATTATTACTATTAATAATATTATTATTATTATTACTATTATTATTATTGTTACAATTACTATTATTATAATTACCATCATTATCATCATTATTATCGTCCTTATCATCGTCATCATCATCATTACCATTATCATTATTACTATTACTGTTGTTGCTGTTGTTGTTGTTTTCGGAAGTTCAGAGAGCACAAGGAAGACTGTACTGCTGCTGGTCCTAAAGACGTCGTTTTAAACGATCATCCACTCCGCTCTTCCATCCTAGCAACGTCAAGCTCAACTACTCACACCAGAGCAACGTCTCGAAACGCCTCAAAGGCTTTGCTTTCTTCACGAAAAAAAAAAATAATAAAATAAAATAAAAATCCTTAGCGAATTATTTCGTGAAGCATGTTTCTCGTAGACAGTAATGGCTTCAGAGAGGAAAAGATTATTAATTAAATCGAGTTGGCAACCGAGACTGGTTACCATGGAAACGCGGGCAACCCACAAGAGATCCATGGATGGATTGACTCAAAGTCATGGAACCTAAGGTCTCAGGTCACCTTTAGGCCAGAAACAACGCAGTGGATTAAATCTCGATTGTTATACTGCCAAATGAAAACAGAAAAAAATCAAAATTGGTTAATATTAAACGGAATAAAGTTACCCAAGGCTTAACCAAGATAGTTATCTAGACCTGCGTGATGGGATTTTAATTATCCAAGACAAAACAAACATCAACACAGTGTCTTCTCTACTTTTAATTAATCTTTATACGGACATGCAGTATCTAAATGTATATTTCTTAACCAATTTTAAATTACACACCAACCCACAAGCTTGTTTATTTACGTCCGCGAGGTATGAATAGCTACGATATACCCTAAAGACATCATATGCTGTTTACGCAAGTGTATTGGAGTTTCATTTCACACATTTAAAACTTTTCGAACGTATCTATGTCCGACAAACATAATATTTACTTCATTCTAGGACTCGGTGGCGGAAAGCATCTGCACATCGAGCCAGTTATCGCATTAAACCTTTTTATAAAACCGGCGCATCATCATCATCATCCGTCCCTAATTACCCAAAGACTCATTGATCTACGCAGACTCTCTGATTCGGAGTTCAAAGAGAAGCGGACTATGTGGGTGTGGGTGTAGGGGATACAAAGGGGTTAGGGGAGTTTTAGGGGGATTAAAGGGGTTAGGTGAGGGGTTGGGGGTTAGGTGGGGGTTTGGGTGGTTAGGTGGGAGTTTAGAGGAGTTTTTGGGAGATTAGGGGGTAAGGTTGGGGTTTAAGTGGGTTAGGTAGAGGTTTAGGGGGATTAGACTGGGGTTAAGGGGGGTTAGGTGAGGCTTTAGGGGGATTTGGTGAGGGTTTAGGGAGTTAAGTGGGGGTTTAGGAGATTAGGTGGAGCTTTAGGGGGGTTAAGTGAGGGTTTAGGGGAGTTACGTGGGTTGTGGGGCTTGATTGGGGTTTAGGAGGTTAGGAGGGTTAGGAGAGGTTAAGAGGGAGTTAGGAGTGTCAGGTGGGGGTTATCGGGGTTAGGGAGGTTTAGGGGAGGTTATGGAGATTTAGGAGGTCAGGAGGAGGGTACGGTATTTAGGGGGAGGTTAGGTGAGGATTTAGAGGATTTAAGGGGGCTAGGTGGGGGTTTAAAGGGTTAGGTTGGTTTAGGGGGTTTGAGGGTTAAGGGAAGGTTTGGGGGTTTAGGTGAGGGTTTAGGGAGTGTTAGGAGGTTTGCGTGAGGATTTAGGGAGTTTTAAGGGGTTTATGGGGGTTAGGTAGGGGTTATGAGGGTTTAGGGAGTGTTAAGGGGTTTAGTAGGGTTAGGTGGGGGTTAAGGGAGTGTTAAGCGGTCTAGGGGGGTCAGGTGGGGGTTAGTGGGGGGTTTGTATGGGGGCTTTAGGTGGAGGGTTAGAGGGGTGTTTGGGGGTTTAGGGGGATTTAGGGGGTTTAGGGGGCAGAGGCGCAGGGAGGGTGATGCCGACCAGTTTCAACACTGCAGCCCTTATGGGCGTCAAATCTTCGTTACTAAAATCACCGTCCCACTCCCACGCGGTGGGAAGTGAGAAACCCATACCCGGTCAAAGCCCTGTCATTTGCAGGATTTTTTTTTTTTGTTTTTTTTTTTTTTTTTTTTTTTTTTTTTTTTTTTTTTTTTTTTTTTTTTTTTTTTTTTTTGCCCGGCATCAGGTTCCCTCCCCGTCTAGCCAAGGCTGTCGGAGACCAAACCGACATAGCCCATAGTAGGTCCCGGGAATCGAACTCACGACCATCTCGTGAGTGCATGTGGCAAAGTAAGGCGACTGGGGATCTTCCAAGAACACAAGAATGAAGGAGACCATAAGGCCTATACTAGGCAGTTCCATGTCTATTACCACCTGTCATCCCTACCCATAAAGTTATCTTGTCTTAAAACGACCAATTGTTTCAACGCTTAATACATAGTTACTAAGTCTATTTCACTCGTTAATCACTCGATTGGTAAACCAGTCCTTGTTTATTTTCTTCTTAAACCTAAATTTGTCCAATTTAAATATATAATTACAAAACCTGGCCTGCTGTCTTAATATGATGACCTTTACTGCATCACCCTTGTTAAAGCCCTTGACCCATTTGAATACCTCTACTGGATCACCCTTCTCCCGTGATAAGTCAAGGCATTTTTTGGCTCAGCCAATCCTCTTACAATATGGAAAATTGAGAAAATATAAATATATGAAGGAATTAGTAAATAAATGAATAAATAGATAAATAAAAGACATTTGTACATGCAATACATACTGGCGTTAGCCAAAACAAAATATTTAAAGGTGAAGAAGTAGTCCTAATAAACACTCAACCGAAGTAGCAAAACCAAGTAGCATGCTGGCGAGAAATGCGTAATGCACCGCCACCTCAAGAGCGTAATCTGGTTTCTTGCGCTTACTCATCCAGAGGTCATGATGCTTTTCGAAGTCCACAAGAAGATTGTCCAAAGCGACCCTCAAGAGCCAAGAATGATCACCGAACTTCGTCGCTTTGGCAAGGCGTTGGCAGCCGGATGCCGCAGAACCTTGAGGAAAGTCCTGTGCTATCTGCAGCTGCAGCACCCACAAAAGGACGAGGAAACCACCTTGAAGGAAGCGGCAGTAGACTTCGTGGAAAAAGAAGCCTTCGAAGTAGGAGAAGATTTGACCGAGGTGGAAGCCTCTTCTCCTCGACGACAGTGCCTGCAAGAAGAAACCTGCGAGGCCGTTCAATCCCCATCAGCGGAAGCTTCCGGCCCAGAAGCTGAACAAGACAAAAGACCAAGAGAAGACTTCGTGGAAAAGGAAACCTTCGAAGTAGGAGAAGATTTGACAGAAGTGGAAGCCTCTTCTCCTCGACGACAGTGCCTGCAAGAAGAAACCTGTGAGACCGTTGAGTCCCCATCAGCAGAAGCTTCCGGCCCAGAAGCTGAACAAGAAAGAAGACCAAGAGAAGGTTCTTCAGAAGGGATCTCAGAAGAGGCACAAACAGGAGAAGAGCAGGAAACCTCGACAAAGAAGCCCATCGAGGTCAAAGAGGTCGTAAGTCCACAGAAGAGGCAACACAGACCCTGTGGCAGGAGAGGACTTCCACGGGCCCAGATCAACGGCGTCCATCAGCTTCGGGACTTTTACGCCCAATATGGAAACCTTTATGGGCGATACGTGAACAACGGGCGGCCCAGCAGCTACTGCAACTACCAGGCCTTTCAAAGTTACCTTGGTAACTACGGCCAAGGGTAGAGCTACGGGTGGCGTCAGCACCGTAGCAACTTTGGCTATTACTGAAAAGCCCAAAGTCCAAATAGAAAAACTGGAACAAAATTAAATAGATATAAAGTTCCTTTTTGCAAAATTTGAGTGTCAAAATGTGCCATAGAATCATGCCCTTGAATTTGATCTGTGCGCTCATAAAAGGTCTCTACCATCATAGCCCATAATTTTGTTATGCCCATGTTAGGGGGAAAAAAAGTGTCTGTGCGTGTGTGTGTGTGTGTAATAACACAGAAAACTTTACATATGTAATCTTCTTACCAGGATTTATGCATAACTACACAAGAAGGACGTCAACATCCAAAGGATGCTTTTGACACGTTTTACATCTCCTAAACGTTTTATCGCAAAGACTTAAGACAAATTTAGCCTTGACACAAACACTCATTTGAATAAGATCAATTGTCACTTGACGAGTTTTAGTTATGAAAAGTTGTAGCTCAATAACTTTGGAAGAAAGAGGTGAAAAACTTAAGTTGGAATTGGGCCACGTTGTTCTCGTGAGTAAATGTGGCAAAGTGAAGCGACTGGGGATCTTCTAAGAACATAAAAGTGAAGGAGACCATAAGGCCTACACTAGGCAGTTCCATATTCATGACCACCTATCATCCCTACCCATAGAACTATCTTCTCTTAAAACGACCAATTGTTTCAGCGCTTAACGCATGGTTCCTAAGTCTATTCCACTCGTTAACCACTCTATTGGTAAACTAGTACATACTGGCGTTAGCCAAAACAAACTATTTAAAGGTGAAGAAGTTGTCCTGATGAAGATAAGTTAACCACGAAAACTCGCTTTAGACTAGTTCTAGTTGACTGTGAGTTTAGTTTACACGATAGGTAGGTAATCAATGTTCTAATAAAACCTCCTAGCAAAAATGAATAAAGAAATACAAATGGATTATTTTTTTTACTCTTCATCGCTTCTTCCTTCTTCCGTTTTCTGTCACCCTCACCCTGTCTTTCCACTATACCTAAGTCTCGTCTCTCCACCTTCTGTCTGGTCTTCCTCTTGCACGCTTCCCATCTCACGGCGTCCATTCAGTAACACACTCGCTCAATTGCTCAACATTTATTCACAATTTACCTGCACAATTCTGCTCCCTCTCTTTTATAGCTTCCACAATATCTTTCATTTCAGTCTGTTCTCTCACCCAACTTGCTCTCTTTATGTCTCTCAGCGTTATTTCCACCATTGGTCTCTCTATTCTCCTCTGTGCATTCCATACCTGTGTATGGAATTCATTACCCTCGTCAGTTTTCAAGTTTCACATCCGTATATAACGGCTGACATTATACATCCATTGTAGACTTTGAGCTTCAAACATAAAGGTAGTGTCTCTCGTGATGCCCTTATACATACCAAACAAAATCCAACCAATTGTAATATGCTTTTTTATTTCATTATCATGAGCTTTAGTCACTTTCACCCTTTGCCTTAAATGATTATACTCTTCAGCTTCTTCAAGACTCTCACCATCGATTATAATCTCTCTTTTTTTAACTTTCGTGTTGAATTTTGTTTTATTTTTTCCTCTTATTCAGCCCACTGTAAGACTTTCCTTGTTAGGATCACTCGACATATCTTGCAAGTTTTCAGCTCTTTCTGAAATAAGGATAATGTCACCCACAAATCTTAGGTGATTAAATTATTCGCCATTAATCTTCAAATCTTTTTCTTCCCAATTCGACCTTCTGAAAATGTCTTTGAACCAAGCTGTAAGTAGCTTGGGTAAAATTGTTTCGCCTTGCCTTACTTCTTTCTCGATCTTTATCTTTTCGGTATCTTTATGTAGTCGAATTACAACGGTACTTTTCACATAAATATTTTCTAGAACCCTTATGCCGTGTTCGTTTGCACCCTGCTTGCGTAGCGAGTTTAGTATTTAGTATTTGTTCTACCGAGTCAAAGGATTTCTCTTAATCTACAAAAGCTAATCAAAGAGTTACATTGTATCCTGTCGTTTTCTCGATTAGTTGATTCATTCTCAGATTCATTGTCCGACATGGGTGACCCTGCTGAGATTTTGTAGTCATTAAAGTTTTCAAGCCTATCCACCACGTCAAGGTGTCAACTCTCAGATAGGCATAGTTATTTATTATAGCATAAAGTTATGATAGATAAATAAATAAATGAAACAGTAGATGCAAACAAAAGGAATCGACAAAAGTCGAGAGCCTTGTTGGGAATATTGCGACAGAAACGGATATTGCACTTGAAACGTCACTTATGACGAATGCGCAATAGCCAGGGGCAACTTGACCACCTAAAGTGAAGTGAGGTTTCGCAAAGGCGAGTAAAATTGCCTGGCGTCAACCAAAACGAAACTGGGTTAAGTGCTTCAATTGGTTAACAGAGGACTCTCATGTCAGTTTTTTTCTTTTTTTTTCTTTTTTTTTAGTATGTTATTATCGTCACTGCAGTGTCATTCCTTGGGCTCACCGTTTATTAGTTATGTGTCAATTTATTATTATTTACTATTTACCTGTCTGTTTATTATTTAACGAAACGATACCTATGCATTCATTTATTCTATTTATTATTATTTATATTATTATAATTGTTATCTTTTATTTCCATTTGTTTGTCATTATTATATTTTTTTCCGTATCCGACCTAGTTATAGACCAAAAGGTCTCCTGTCGGCATGCTCCGCCTTTGTAATCCTTTGTAACAGGTCCGGACCATCGGCAAAGTTGAGGCCCGATCAGGTACCAGCCCAGCAAAACGACGGAAAAATAAAATCTATTTCGGTCATCAAGTGTCAATTTATATTTCATGTGTGAACGTATGAATGAGTGATGGTGTGTGTGAACGTGTTAGGTGAACGTCCTCACTGACCGTAAAGGTGTCGGCACGGTAGGCTAGCATGCTACTTGCTTTTGCTACTTGCTTTTGCTGCTTCGTTTGGGCATAAACGACTTCGGTTAAATATTCTAGACTTCTGTAAAAACAGCTCATCACTGTCTATCATTAGTATTTTAGGTTTAATTTATCTTATTTCGTCATTCAGTTTCTCACTGTATGACACAAGAGTAATTTGACATTTGGAACTTTATAAAGAAATCGTAACTAAAGTCATTTCTAATCAAACAGAATAGCAAAAGTCAGTAGCATGCTTGCGAGAAGTGCCTAATGCACCGCCACCTCAAGAGCGTAATCTGGTTTCTTGCGTTTTCTCATCAAGAGGTCATGATGCTTTTCGAAGTCCACAAGAAGATTGTCCAAAGCGATCTTCAAGAGCCAAGAATGATCAACGAACTTCGTCGCTTTGGCAAGGCGTTGGCAGCCGGATGCCGCAGAACCTTGAGGAAAGTCCTGTGCTATCTGCAGCTGCAGCACCCACAAAAGGACGAGGAAACCACCTTGAAGGAAGCGGCAGAAGACTTCGTGGAAAACGAAGTCTTCGAAGTAAGAGAAGCTTTGACAGAAGTGGAAGCCTCTTCACCTCGACGACAGTGCCTGCAAGAAGAAACCTGTGAGGCCGTTGAGTCCCCATCAGCAGAAGCTTCCGGCCCAGAAGCTGAACAAGAAAGAAGACCAAGAGAAGGTTCTTCAGAAGGGATCTCAGAAGAGGCACAAACAGGAGAAGAGCAGGAAACCTCGACAAAGAAGCCCATCGAGGTCAAAGAGGTCGTAAGTCCACAGAAGAGGCAACACAGACCCTGTGGCAGGAGAGGACTTCCACGGGCCCAGATCAACGGCGTCCATTAGCTTCGGGACTTTTACGCCCAATATGGAAACCTTCATGGGCGATACGTGAACAACGGGAGGCCCAGTAACTACTGTGACTACCAGGCCCTTTATAATTACGCTTGTAACTACGGTCAAGGGCAGAGCTACGGATGGCGTCAGCACCGTAGCAACTTTGGATATTACTGAAAAGCCCAAAGTCCAAATAGAAAAACTGGAACAAAATTAGATAGATATAAAGTTCCTTTTCGCAAAATTTGAGTGTCAAAATGTGCCATAGAATCATGCCCTTGAATTTTATCTGTGCACTCATAAAAGGTCTCTACCATCATAACCCATAATTTTGTTATGCCCATGTTAGGGAAAAAAGTGTCTGTGTGTGTGTTAGTGTAATAACACAAAAAAATTTACATATGTAATCTTCTTACCAGGATTTATGCATAACTACACAAGAAGGACGTCAACATCCAAAGGATGCTTTTGACACGTTTTACATTTCCTAAACTTTTTATCGCAAAGACTTAAGACAAATTTAGCCTTGACACAAACGCTCATTTGAATATGATCAATTGTCACTTGACGAGTTTTAGTTATGAAAAGCTGTAGCTCATTAACTTTCTACTTTGGAAGAAAGAGGTGAAAAACTTAAGTTGGAATTGGGCCACGTTGTTCTCGTGAGTAAATGTGGCAAAGTGAGGCGACTGGGGATCTTCTAAGAACATAAAAGTGAAGGAGACCATATGGCCTACACTAGGCAGTTCCATATTCATTACCACCTATCATCCCTACCCATAGAACTATCTTCTCATAAAACGACCAATTGTTTCAGCGCTTAACGCATGGTTCCTAAGTCTATTCCACTCGTTAACCACTCTATTGGTAAACTAGTACATACTGGCGTTAGCCAAAACAAACTATTTAAAGGTGAAGAAGTTGTCCTGATGAAGATAAGTTAACCACGAAAACTCGCTTTAGACTAGTTCTAGTTGACTGTGAGTTTAGTTTACACGATAGGTAGGTAATCAATGTTCTAATAAAACCTCCTAGCAAAAATGAATAAAGAAATACAAATGGATTTTTTTTTTTACTCCTCATCGCTTCTTCCTTCTTCCGTTTTCTGTCACCCTCTCCCTGTCTTTCCACTATACCTCAGTCTCGTCTCTCCACCTTCTGTCTGGTCTTCCTCTTGCACGCTTCCCATCTCGCGGCGTCCATTCAGTAACACACTCGCTCAATTGCTCAACATTTATTCACAATTTACCTGCACAATTCTGCTCCCTCTCTTTTATAGCTTCCACAATATCTTTCATTTCAGTCTGTTCTCTCACCCAACTTGCTCTCTTTATGTCTCTCAGCGTTATTTCCACCATTAGTCTCTCTATTCTCCTCTGTGCATTCCATACCTGTGTATGGAATTCATTACCCTCGTCAGTTTTCAAGTTTCACATCCGTATATAACGGCTGACATTATACATCCATTGTACGATTTGAGCTTCAAACATAAAGGTAGTGTCTCTCGTGATGTCCTTACACATACAAAACAAAATCCAACCAATTGTAATATGCTTTTTTATTTCATTATCATGAGCTTTAGTCACTTTCACCCTTTGCCTTAAATAATTATACTCTTCAGCTTCTTCAAGACTCTCACCATCGATTATAATCTCTCTTTTTTTAACTTTCGTGTTGAATTTTATTTTCTTTTTTCCTCTTATTCAGCCCACTGTAAGACTTTCCTTGTTAGGATCACTCGGCATATCCTGCAAGTTTTCTGCTCTTTCTGAAATAAGGATAATGTCACCCACAAATGTTAGGTGATTAAA